>NW_027325484.1:0-124464 GCF_036924035.1 Leuresthes tenuis | reverse complement strand
CCCGCTTTTCATTAATTATGGGTGGACATTCAGACCTACTTGCAGCCGAACACCTCGGCTTCCGCTTTTGATGGTGTATATTTTTGCATTCGAACCTTTTCTTACCCGCTTTTTACAAACCATGGTCGGACTTTCACACCTTCTTTTAGCCGAACAACTCCGCTCCCGCTATTGATTGTGTAGAGTCGGGTATTTTAACCTTTTCTTACCCGCTTTTTACCAACTATGGTTGGACATTCACACCTTCTTACAGCGGAACACCTCCGCTCCCTCTTTTGATGGTGTATGTTCGGGCATTCGAACCTTTTCTTACCCGCTTTTTACAAACTATGCTCGGACATTCACACCTTCTTGCAGCGAAACACCTCCGCTCCCTCTTTTGATTGTGTATGTTCGGGCATTCAAACCTTTTCTTACCCGCCTTTTACAAACTATGGTCGGACATTCAAACCTTCTTGTGGCCGAACACATCCACTTCTGCTTTTGATGGTGTATAGTCGGGCTTTCGAGGCTTTTCTTCAACGGTGTTTACAAATTATGGTTGGAAATTCAGACCTTGCAGCCGAACACCTCCGCTCCCTCTTTTGATCATACATTGTCGGACATTCGCACCTTGTCTTACCCGCGTTTTACAAACCATGGTCGGACATTCACAGCTTCCTCTCCACCATACTTGTATGGTGGGATATTCACACCCACTTGCATCCGAAGACCTCCGCCCCCACTTTTGTTGATATTTAGTCGGTCGTTCACACCTTACCCGTTTTCTTGCCGCCAAACACCTCTGATCTCGCTTTTGATGATGTAAGATTGGGCATTCAGACCTTGCTTTTGCTGCTTTTCACCAACTATAGACGGACATTCACACCTTCTTGCAGCCGAACACTTCCGCTCCACCTTTTAGGTTTCTATCACACCTTTTTTTTCACCGCATTTTATAGATTATGGTTGGAAATTCTCAACCACTCATCCGAAGACCTCTCCTCCCGCTTTTGTTAATATATTTGAACTTTAGTCAGACATTCACACCTACTTGCAGCCGAACACCACCTCTCTAGCTTTTGATGATGTATGGTCCGGCATTCTTACCGTTTCTAACACATTTTTCAGCAATTATGGTAGGACATTCACACCTTCTTGCAGCTGAACACCTCCTCTCCCACTTATGATCATGTGCAGATTGATTTTCGAAAATTTTCTTTCATGTTTTCTAGCAATTAATGATGGACATTTAGACCTTCTTGCAGCTGAACACCTCCGCTCCCGCTTTTGATCATACATTGTCAGGCATTCGAACCTTGTCTTACAAACTTTAGTCAAACATTCACACCTTTTTGCAGCCGAACACAGTTTTTTTCAGCCGAACTTGGGCATTCGAACCTTTTCATACCCACTTTTTACCAACTATGGTCGGACAATCAAACCTTCTTGTAGCCGAACACATCCAGTCCTGCTTTTGATGATGTATGTTCAGGCATTCGAACCTTTTCTTACCAGCTTTTTACAAACTATGCTCGGACATTCAAACCTTCTTGTAGCCGAACACATCCACTCCTGCTTTTGATGATGTATGGTTGGGCATTCGAACCTACTTGTTGCCCGCTTTTCATTAATTATGGGTGGACATTCACACCTTGTCGCAGCCAAACACCTCCGCTCCCTGTTTTGATCATGTATGGTTGGACATTCGCACCTTTTCTCACCCGCTTTTTGCAAACTATGGTCGGCCATTCACAGCTTCCTCTCCACCATACTTCTATGGTGGGATATTCACACCCACTTGCATCCGAAGACCTCCGCCCCCACTTTTGTTGATATTTAGTCGGTCATTCGCACCTTACCCACTTTTGGCAAACTATGGCCTTCTTGCAGCCAAAAACCTCTGATCTCGCTTTTGATGATGTAAGGTTGGGCATTCAGACCTTGCTTCACCTGCTTTTCACCAAATATAGTCGGACATTCACACCTTCTTGCAGCCGAACACTTCCGCTCCACCTTTTAGTTTTCTATGGGGCATTCACACCTTTTTTTTCACCGCATTTTATAAAAACACCACAGGAACACCGTATTGAGGCTTTGTTCTGACCGCTCATTCGGTGTCGCGTTTCTTTCAAGCAATTCTCCTGGTTAGCCCGCACTCGGCTCGCTCCCAGAGCCGTGTTAAAGTCTACTTCGCATTCACTCTCTTTTCTCAGCAGACTAAAAGAAAGTTTCATCTTGGGCTCCCTGAAACTTCCATCCTGCACCGCTGTTTGCTTTTTCACAAGAGCAGAGGAGAGCGCACCGTTCCCAGGGGCACTACAGTACCGGGTCGATGCTTGGAGTGAACGGAGCAAGCTCCTTTTTCAACTCCTATTGATACAAATCCATTTAATATGTAGTCCTCGCATAGAGGACACATCAGACATTAAACTGATAAGAACAGATACTACACTTGATCTTAGCCAAAAGGCCGAGAAGCGATAACTGTCCACTGGTTCACGTCCGAGGGCCCTTCCTGGCACAATGCGCACTTGTAGCGGTGTTCTTTTTATGGCCATATTGTCACTTTGCACCTCGGCCCACCCGCTGCACTGAGCACTCTTCAGCCCTTTTAAATGGTATAACTTTACACTACCGCACGCTCCAGCGAGCACCATTCAAGCAACAACTTTGCACTCCAGCTTCGAACATTGGCACAGTCGCAACAAGTAAGGCGACTCTACTCAGAGAAGTCACTCTGCACAGTAACAAGATTTCTTTTGCACAGACAGAAAGGGCTTCATCCGCAAAGGTAAAGCCTGCCAAAAATAGAAACAACTCATTAGTGCTGCTCAACGTTGTACTTTGCAGTAAAAGAAAGAGCAAATCTAAAGATTCAGGAATCCGAGAATAAGCTTACTTCCATGAGTTCTTCACGATTTCGGATTTTTCTATAAAATGAATTCCTTCACTCAAACTAAATTAAAACTGCTAAACCGCTAATCTGTTACATGCAAGGCAGATGTCAAATTCACCGAAATAGGATCTAAGGGTATTTGGCCAATCGAGCTGTAGCAGCTTCGGTAAAAGAGTATAAGTTGAAGAGTTTGTGAATAAAGGTGTGCGCACACATAGTGAGTTGTAGGAAAATAGGCAGGGAGCAATGCCGGCTGGGGTATAGGTTCTTGTATGTTGTCTGACTGTTTGATTTGAATGTGTTGTGTAAGTGTCCTGTTGAATGTTACATGTTTGGGCTTTGACACGCTTCACTGTGGTTGTTAACTGTGTGGTGTGTCCTGAAATGTTATATGTTTGGGCTGTGTGACATGCTTAATGCTTTTCAGTAGCAACCCACTTATTCATATATAGCAACTGACAACATAAGAAGTCCGGACATACTTTGATAGTAGTTGTAGAAGTATCCTTATTGATAATAGATAAACTAATTCATAGTGATAGAACAGTAGATGAACAGGTGCCTGCACATGTCTCATGAAAATAAAATGGGTGTATGATTGCTGACGGCAGAGCAATACTGCCAAACTTATGAGTTCTTGTGGCAAACTTGATTCAGTGTCTTGACGTGTATACGCTGTTTCGCTGACTTGTCACAAGAAACAAAGTGTGTTTGATAAGATCCGACCATTTTATTACGGGAGGATCAGTATGTATGGATTCTGATGTGACTGATAAACTCATTCGTATCTTAAGCATAATCTAATAGGTGAGACAACGCCCTGGCACACAATCAAAAAAAAAAAAGAGAGAGCGGTTTTGTGTCCCCACAGTCCATAATGTAGAAAAGAGAGAAAAAAGCCTTTCTGATTTGTTGTGTGTGCTCACAGTGCAGAGTGTAGAGAAAAGAGAGAAAAGAAAGCCGTTTTGGTGTCACGGGTGTTGTGACTTACACACACACATTTCTGAATTGAGAAAGGAAATTATTTTAGAGGAAGCACTAGAGTTTAGATCCCACATTTGTTGATAGGCATTCATTTAATTTTTCTTTTAATCAGTTTTAAAGTGAATACTAACTGAGAAATGAAAAAGGTGAAGAGTTTAGAAGCTTGGTTCAAGAGCAAAACTTGGTTTATGATCAGCTGAGTCTCTAAACAGAACAGCAAATGGCTTCATCGAACATTTAAAAAAGATTCAGATTGTTAGAATATCCAGAATTTATAGGAATGGTGGTGATTACTCTTATTTTCTAGAATGGAAATAACTGCACCATGTCTGTTTTATGAATTTAAGGGGCTAAAAAGTTTTGTTCTCGTTTTTCTATGATTAACCGAATGTATGTGAGAGTCCAAACAGACAGAAGGGTTACGGCCGAGCGCTGGACCTTCCAAAAAAGATGAGACAGGCTGGACCCGTGCCATACTAGTTAAGGCCTGCCTGTGGATAACAGGTTCTTTAAACTCTCACACACACAAACTCACACACGTTCGCACACATACACCCATACACACACACATTCTTGAACTTGCTGCAAGATTAAACCTTTGCATTAACTGACTCCAGCAACTCTGAGTCTCATTGAGAGACTTTTCTCAACAATTGGGTCCTCAAACCAGATCTCAACGTTTTTTCCGCTGTCCAGGGTCGGAGCTGAAACCGTGCACAGTACTCCTAATGAAAGACCCCCTGCTGAATTGCGGTAATTAGGGGCCAGTGTCCACTGAAAGGGGGAAAAAGGGACGAGATCGTACTTTTGAATCAATGGCCAGAAGCCATTGGCAGTGCAGGCATCAACAATAATGGTGTTATTTCACCCATTAACACTTAAGGTACCTCATGCAGTGGCTGTGATATGGTTACTTAACAAAATATCTTTACCAGACATCTCTCCTACATAACAGTTCTTCTTTCACAGCCACACCTTGTTGTCGAGAGATGTGCTACACTTAATCCATCCACACTGCTACCTACCCCACAGATGGAAAGCCAGAAATAACCATCAGTGTTTTACCCAGGCCAGACTTAACTGATATACGTTATGAAAATGCAGAAATAACTATATTTATTCAACAGATCAAGGAAAAAAACCCTGATGGCACAAATGCTACAGGATTTGCAGTAGTAACAGAAACTGAAGTTTTCTTAAAACAACCACTACCAAAAAATTACTCTGTTCAAGCAGTCGAATTGGTAGCTTTAACTGAAGCTTGTAAATTAAATAACAAAAAGGTTGTTAACGTTTACACTGACAGTCAGTATGCCTTCTCAACTGTACATGTGTTAACACAGCATTGGAAAAACAGGTATGTTGACATCCACAGCTAAATGTATAAACTACAAATATTTTAGCATTATTAGATGTTATTCAATTGCCATCTACAATAGACTCGTATGAATGACCGGAAGGAAAACCATACTGCCAAAGAATTTGTTTAAATATGCTGCAGTATTGAGCCACGGACCATGTCATGTCTCAACGGGAGGGATGGAAGCAATAATGAACCAGGTTTTTACAGCATATGGTTTTACTAATTATTAAAAACATTTTTTTAGAATAAATAAATGAATAAAGTTTTGTCTAGCAGGTCAAATATGTGCAAAATACATTCCACAGGGCAATCTAAGACCAAAACGAAGATAATTCCCTAAGCCAGTGTATCTTTTTCAACATATTTGTTTGGATTTCATTATTTCATTATTTTGTAGATTTCATTGAACTAAATTAATGTTAAGGGAAAAGATTCTGCTCAGTGACAACAGAGGTTTTTACCAAATGGTCTGAAATATTTCCATGTGCACAAGCAGATGCACTCTCAGTAGCAAAATCACACGTAAAATAACTCATTTCTAGATTTGAAATTCCTGAAAAGATCTTCAGTGATAATTTGACACACTTTGTAAACAATGTCATCTCACTGATGGCAAAGAACTTAAAATAGACCTTAGAAACCACTGTGATATAGAAGGTTTCGCTAACACATTGGAATTGTTTTACTATTTACATATGCATGTGCAGTGAAGAATTGCTTGCTGCTGATAAATGCAAAGAAGAACAGCTTACACATAAATGCTCACATATAGGCTGCTGAATGCAATGAAGACCTGCTTATCCAGTAAAGTTCAATGTCAATGTGTAATATTCAATTAGGATTTGCAAAACAGTGAAGTTAAACAATGAATGGGTCCATAGTCGGTATGAGAAGACTACAGGAATATTTACCTGGGTGTACGTTCAAACAGAGATGAGAAAATTGCGATAAATTATTGTTTGTTTGTTTGTTAGTATGTATATGAATGTTATGTGTATAAACTGTGTTGAGTTGTAGTTACTCAGTAGTGTCTCAGTGAAACAACCGACGGGGGAAGCCTTGCGGTGACAACAAAAGCAGTGTTTTACTGATCAGTCAAGTTGCTCCAGTGTACTCCATACAAACTGGTTGGCTACTGAAGGGATAGAAAATGGGGAATACTTGTTTTAAAGCAAACAAGGAATTAGATGGGAAAAATACATGTTTTAACGGGACCCAGACAATATTAAATACTCAGACAGATGGGAGAAGAAGTGTAGTTTTGTAGGAAATCACAAAATTATTACATAAAATGAGTGAAATCAATTGAAGAATGCCTTTCTGAAGAGCTGTTTACCACAGATGAGCAGCTTTGCGACCAAGCACATTGTAGATCGCTTTACTGCCAAAATGATCTAGTTTAATGGATTGGTTTAGACATGCATAACAGCATTTTAAGAACAAAGAGAGAAACAAAAAGGGACAACGCTTCATGGTGGAAGGTGATGTATAAATAACTGTGTATATGATGAAGGAGAGACCATTTGAGCAGCACAGCCATTTCGCAGCACAGGGACAGCAGTCCAAGTTAAAGGATCTCCCATGTGGTATCACCTGTCACACTGTGTCAAGGCATCAAAAGAAGAAAAAATCACCAAACTCAAGGACAAAGAGACGAAGACTCCGGTGAACGAAGAGAGAGGACTTACAAACCAGAAATACAAAAGGATGCTCGATATCAAGATCCAGAAGAAGAGGCTAACAATGCCACGAACACTTACGATGCTGGGAATGATGCCAGCAATGAACAGAGAAGAAGATTCAGTGTCATCAATCTGCAACACGTGCCTCTAATGAGGGGGTGAATATAGAATCCTCAACGATTACAACGTCTCTGGGAACTGTGACAACAACAAGGTTTAAACCATTTTGATATATATTGTAACCTATTGGCTAAGGAATAGTGCTGAAAATGAGGTAAATCTAATCCACCACTGTCCTTGGTCTTCTGTAGGGTTTTTAAACTAATACGTGGTGGTTTGTTTTTCCACAGAAATTTGGAGATGCATGAATCTAGTGACTTAAACCAAGTAGCAGATGGTTTTATGGGGATCATTGAGAACAAATAGTTAACTTTTGGTAGTATCATCATTTTAATGGTTGTAACTCTCCCCATAAGTGATATAGGTAAGGACTTCCAACGAGAGAGATCGTCCTCTACTCTCTTTACTAATTGCACATAATCCATCTGTACTTATCAGTTTAATATGTGATATGTCTATGCAAGGACTACATATTAAATGGATTTTTATCAATAGGAGTTGAAAAAGGAGCTTGCTCCGTTCACTCCAAGCATCGACCCGGTGCTGCAGTGCCGCTGGGAACGGTGCGCTCTCCTCTGCTCTTGTGAAAAAGCTAACAGCGGTGCAGGATGGAACTTTCTTTTAGTCTGCTGAGAAAAGAGAGTGAATGCGAAGTAGACTTTAACACGGCTCTGGGAGCGAGCCGAGTGCGGGCTAACCAGGAGAAATGCTTGAAAGAAACGCGACACCGAATGAGCGGTCAGAACAAAGCCTCAATACGGTGTTCCTGTGGTGTTTTTATAAAATGCGGTGAAAATAAAGGTGTGAATGCCCCATAGAAAACTAAAAGGTGGAGCGGAAGTGTTCGGCTGCAAGAAGGTGTGAATGTCCGACTATATTTGGTGAAAAGCAGGTGAAGCAAGGTCTGAATGCCCAACCTTACATCATCAAAAGCGAGATCAGAGGTTTTTGGCTGCAAGAAGGCCATAGTTTGCCAAAAGCGGGTAAGGTGCGAATGACCGACTAAATATCAACAAAAGTGGGGGCGGAGGTCTTCGGATGCAAGTGGGTGTGAATATCCCACCATACAAGTATGGTGGAGAGGAAGCTGTGAATGGCCGACCATAGTTTGCAAAAAGCGGGTGAGAAAAGGTGCGAATGTCCAACCATACATGATCGAAACAGGGTGTTTGGCTGCGACAAGGTGTGAATGTCCACCCATAATTAATGAAAAGCGGGCAACAAGTAGGTTCGAATGCCATACCATACATCATCAAAAGCAGGAGTGGATGTGTTCGGCTACAAGAAGGTTTGAATGTCCGAGCATAGTTTGTAAAAAGCGGGTAAGAAAAGGTTCGAATGCCCGAACATACACCATCAAAAGAGGGAGCGGAGGTGTTCCGCTGTAAGACGGTGTGAATGTCCGACCATAGTTGGTAAAAAGTGGGTATGAAAAGGTGCGAATGCCCAAATTCGGCTGCAAAAAACTGTGTTCGGCTGCAAAAAGGTGTGAATGTTCGACTAAAGTTTGTAAAAAGCGGGTAAGACAAGTGGCGAATGCCTGACAATGTATGATCAAAAGCGGGAGCGGAGGTGTTCAGCTGCAAGAAGGTCTAAATGTCCATAATTAATTGCTAGAAAACATGAAAGAAAATTTTCGAAAATCAATCCGCACATGATCATAAGTGGGAGAGGAGGTGTTCAGCTGCAAGAAGGTGTGAATATCCTACCATAATTGCTGAAAAATGTGTTAGAAACGGTAAGAATCCCGGACCATACCTCATCAAAAGCTAGAGAGGTGGTGTTCGGCTACAAGTAGGTGTGAATGTCTGACTAAAGTTCAAATATATTAACAAAAGCGGGAGGAGAGGTCTTCGGATGAGTGGTTGAGAATTTCCAACCATAATCTATAAAATGCGGTGAAAAAAAAGGTGTGATAGAAACCTAAAAGGTGGAGCGGAAGTGTTCGGCTGCAAGAAGGTGTGAATGTCCATCTATAGTTGGTGAAAAGCAGGAAAAGCAAGGTCTGAATGCCCAATCTTACATCATCAAAAGCGAGATCAGAGGTGTTTGGCGGCAAGAAAACGGGTAAGGTGTGAATGACCGACTAAATATCAACAAAAGTGGGGGCGGAGATCTTCGGATGCAAGTGGGTGTGAATATCCCACCATACAAGTATGGTGGAGAGGAAGCTGTGAATGGCCGACCATAGTTTGCAAAAAGCGGGTGAGAAAAGGTGCGAATGTCCAACCATACATGATCAAAACAGGGAGCGGAGGTGTTTGGCTGTGACAAGGTGTGAATGTCCACCCATAATTAATGAAAAGCGGGCAACAAGTAGGTTCGAATGCCCAACCATACATCAACAAAAGCAGGAGTGGATGTGTTTGGCTACAAGAAGGTTTGAATGTCCGAGCATAGTTTGTAAAAAGCGGGTAAGAAAAGGTGCGAATTTCCGACAAAGTATGATCAAAAGAGGGAGTGGAGGTTTTCGGCTACAAGGTTTGAATGTACGACCATAGTTTGTAAAAAGCGGGTAAGAAAAGGTGCGAATGCCCGAACATACACCATCAAAAGAGGGAGCGGAGGTGTTACACTGCAAGACGGTGTGAATGTCCGACCATAGTTGGTAAAAAGTGGGTAAGAAAAGGTTCGAATGCCCGAATATATACCATCAAAAGCGGAAGCGGAGGTGTTCGGCTGCAAGAAGGTGTGAACGTCCGACCAAAGTTTGTAAAAAGCAGTTAAGAAAAGGTTCGAATATCCAACCAAACATAATCAAAAGTGGGTACAGAGCTGTTCGACTGCAAGTAGGTGTGAATATCCACCCATAATTCCTGAAAAATGGGTAAGAAAAGGTGCGAATGCCCAACCATACATCATCAAAAAAAGAAGTGGATGTGTTCTGCTACAAGAAGGTTTGAATGTCCGACCATAGTTTGTAAAAAGTGGGTAAGAAAAAGTTCGAATGCCCGAACATACACCATCAAAAGAGGGAGCGGAGGTGTTTCGCTGTAAGATGCTGCGAATGTCCGACCATAGTTGGTAAAAAGCGGGTAAGAAAAGGTTAAAAAACCGGACTGTACACAATCAATAGCGGGAGCGGAGTTGTTCGGCTACTAAAAGGTGTGAAAGTCCGACCATGGTTTGTAAAAAGCGGGTAAGACAAGGTGCGAATGCCCGACAATGTATGATCAAAAGAGGGAGCGGAGTGTTTCGGCTGCAAGGTCTGAATTTCCAACCATAATTTGTAAACACCGTTGAAGAAAAGGCTCGAAAGCCCGACTATACACCATCAAAAGCGGGAGCGGAGGTGTTCAGCTGCAAGAAGGTCTGAATGTCCACCAATAATTACTGAAAAATGGGTAAGAAAAGGTGTGAATGCCCAACTATACATCATCACAAGCAGAAGTGGATGTGTTCGGCCACAAGAAGGTTTGAATGTCCGACCATAGTTTGTAAAAGGCGGGTAAGAAAAGGTTCGAATGCCCGAACATACACAATCAAAAGAGGGAGCGGAGGTGTTTCACTGCAAGAAGGTGTGAATGTCCGAGCATAGTTTGTAAAAAGTGGGTAAGAAAAGGTTCGAATGCCAGAACATACACCATCAAAAGAGGGAGCGGAGGTGTTCCGCTGTAAGAAGGTGTGAATGTCCGACCATAGTTGGTAAAAAGCGGGTAAGAAAAGGCTAAAATACCCAACTCTACACAATCAATAGCGGGAGCGGAGTTGTTCGGCTAAAAGAAGGTATGAAAGTCCGACCATGGTTTGTAAAAAGCGGGTAAGAAAAGGTTCGAATGCCAAAATATACACCATCAAAAGCGGAAGCCGAGGTGTTCGGCTGCAAGTAGGTGTGAATGTCAGATCATAATTTGTAAAAAGCTGATGAGAAAGGTGTGAATGACCAACAATAATTGCTGAAAAATGTGTTAGAAAAGGTAAGAATGCCGGACCATTCATCATCAAAAGCGGGAGAAGAGGTGTTCGGCTGCAAGAAGCTGTGAATGTCCAGCCATAATAACTCAAAAACGGGTAAGAAAAGGTAGTATTGCCAGACCATAAATGATCAAAACAGGGAGCGGAGGTGTTCCGCTGTAAGAAGGTGTGAATGTCCCACCATAATTGGTAAAAAGCGGGTAAGAAAAGGTTAAAATACCCGACTGTACACAATCAATAGCGGGAGCGGAGTTGTTTGGCTACTAAAAGGTGTGAAAGTCCGACCATGGTTTGTAAAAAGCGGGTAAGAAAAGTTGCGAATGCCGGACAATGTATGATCAAAAGAGGGAACGGAGGTTTTCGGCTGCAAGAAGGTCTAAATGTCCAACCATAATTTGTAAAAACCGGGGAAGAAAAGGCTCGGAAGCCCGACTATACACCATCAAAAGCGGGAGCGGAGGTGTTCAGCTGCAAGAAGGTCTGAATGTCCATCAATAATTGCTAGAAAACATGAAAAAAAATGTTCGAATATCCAACCGCACATGATCATAAGTGGGAGAGGAGGTGTTCAGCTGCAAGAAGGTGTGAATGTCCACCCATAATTCCTCAAAAATGGGTAAAAAAAAAAGGTGCGAATGCCCAACCATACATCATCAAAAGCAGGACTGGATGTGTTCGGCTACAAGAAGGTTTGAATGTCCGAGCATAGTTTGTAAAAAGCGGGTAAGAAAAGGTTCGAATGCCCGAACCTACACCATCAAAAGAGGGAGCGGAGGTGTTCCGCCATAAGAAGGTGTGAATGTCCGACCGTAGTTGGTAAAAAGCGGGTAAGAAAAGGTTAAAATACCCGACTGTACACAATCAATAGCGGGAAGGGATGTGTTCGGCTACAAGAAAGTGTGAAAGTCCGACCATGTTTTGTAAAAAGTGGTAAGAAAAGGTGCGAATGCCCGACAATGTATGATCAAAAGAGGGAGCGGAGGTTTTCGGCTGCAAGAAGGTCTGAATGTCCAACCATAATTTGTAAAAACCGGGGAAGAAAAGGCTCGAAAGCCCGACTATACACCATCAAAAGCGGGAGCAGAGGTGTTCAGCTGCAAGAAGGTCTCAATGTCCATCAATAATTGCTAGAAAACATGAAAGAAAATTTTCGAATATCAAACCGCACATGATCATATGCGGGAGAGGAGGTGTTCAGCTGCAAGATGGTGTGAATGTCCACCCATAATTCCTGAAAAATGGGTAAAAAAAGGTGCGAATGCCCAACCATACAACATCAAAAGCATGTGTGAATGTCAGATCATAATTTGCAAAAACCTGATGAGAAATGGTGAGAATGCCCGACTATACACCATCAAATGCGGGAGCGGAGGTGTTCGGCTGTGAGTAGGTGTGAATGTCCGACCATACTTGCTGAAAAATACGACAAAGCAGTTTTCACTTGGTTTGAGTGAAGGAATTCATTTTATATCAAAATCCGAATTTGTGTAGAACTCGTGGAAATAAGTTTATTCTCGGATTCCTAAAGGTTTAGTGTTGTTCTTTGGTATACTGCAAAGTAATACTTTCTATTTTGTTGAAACCGATTCAGACATGGATAAATATGAAGGACAAAGCAGTTTTAACTTGGTTTGAGTGAAGGAATTCATTTTATATCAAAATCCAAAATTGTGTAGAACTGGTGAAAAGAAGCTTATTCTCGGATTCCTAAAGGTTTAGTGTTGTTCTTTGGTATACTGCAAAGTAATACTTTCTATTTTGTTGAAACCCATTCAGACATGGATAAATATGAAGGACAAAGCAGTTTTAACTTGGTTTGAGTGAAGGAATTCATTTTATATCAAAATCCAAAATTGTGTAGAACTGGTGAAAAGAAGCTTATTCTCGGATTCCTAAAGGTTTAGTGTTGTTCTTTGGTATACTGCAAAGTAATACTTTCTTTTTTGTTGAAACCTATTCAGACATGGATAAATATTAAGGACAAAGCAGTTTTAACTTGGTTTGAGTGAAGGAATTCATTTTATATCAAAATCCGAAATTGTGTAGAACTGGTGATAAGAAGCTTATTTTCGGATTCCTAAAGGTTTAGTGTTGTTCTTTGGTATACTGCAAAGTAATACTTTCTTTTTTGTTGAAACCTATTCAGACATGGATAAATATGAAGGACAAAAGCAGTTTTAACTTGGTTTGAGTGAACGAATTCATTTTATATCAAAATCCGAAATTGTGTAGAACTCGTCAATCGACGCTTATTCTCGGATTCCTGAAAAGGTTTAGAGTTGTTCTTTCCTATCCTGCAAAGTACAACGTTCTTTTTTGTTTAAAGCTATTATGACATGGATAAATATGAAGGACAAAGCAGTTTTAACTTAATCGGTTTCAACAAAATAGAAAGTATTACTTTGCAGTATACCAAAGAACAACACTAAACCTTTAGGAATCCGAGAATAAACTTATTTCCACGAGTTCTACACAATTTCGGATTTTGATATAAAATGAATTCCTTCACTCAAACCAAGTTAAAACTGCTTTTTCCTTGATATTTATCCATGTCTGAATCGGTTTCAACAAAATAAAAAGTATTACTTTGCAGTATACCAAAGAACAACACTAAACCTTTAGGAATCCGAGAATAAACTTATTTCCACGAGTTCTACACAATTTCGGATTTCTATATAAAATGAAATCCTTCACTCAAACCAAGTGAAAACTGCTTTGTCATATTTTTCAGCAAGTATGGTCGGACATTCACACCTACTCACAGCCGAACACCTCCGCTCCCGCATTTGATGGTGTATAGTCGGGCATTCTCACCATTTCTCATCAGGTTTTTGCAAATTATGATCTGACATTCACACCTGCTTTTGATGATGTATGGTCAGGAATTATGGGTGGACATTCACACCTTCTTGCAGCTAAACACCTCCGCTCCCACTTATGATCATGTGCGGTTTGATATTCGAAAATTTTCTTTCATGTTTTCTAGCAATTATTGATGGACATTCAGACCTTCTTGCAGCTGAACCCCTCTGCTCCCGCTTTTGATGGTGTATAGTCGGGCTTTCGAACCTTTTCTTACCCGGTTTTTACAAATTATGGTTGGACATTCAGACCTTCTTTTAGCCGAAAACCTCCGCTCCCTCATTTGATCATACATTGTCGGGCATTCGCACCTTTTCTTACCCGCTATTTACAAAACATGGTCGGACTTTCACACCTTCTTGTAGCCGAACACATTCGCTCCCGCTATTGATTGTGTACAGTCGGGTATTTTAACCTTTTCTTACCCGCTTTTTACAAACTATGGTCGGACATTCAAACCTTCTTGTAGCCGAACACATCCAGTTCTGCTTTTGAGGATGTATGGTCGGACTTTCACACCTTTTAGTAGCCAAACAACTCCGCTCCCGCTATTGATTGTGTACTTTCGGGTATTTTAACCTTTTCTTTCCCGCTTTTTACCAATTATGTTCGGACATTCACACCTTCTTACAGCGGAACACCTCCGCTCCCTGTTTTGATCATTTATGGTCTGGCAATACTACCTTTTCTTAACCGTTTTTGAGTAATTATGGCTGGACATTCACAGCTTCTTGCATCCGAACACCTCTTCTCTGCTTTTGATGATGAATAGTCCGGCATTCTTACCTTTTCTAACACTTTTTTCAGTAATTATTGTCGGTCATTCACACCTTTCTCATCAGCTTTTTGCAAATTATGATCTGACATTCACACCTACTTGCAGCAAAACACCTCGGCTTCCGTTTTTGATGGTGTATATTTTGGCATTCGAACCTTTTCTTACCCACTTTTTACAAACTATGCTCGGACATTCACACCTTCTTGCAGCGAAACCCCTCCGCTCCCTCTTTTGATTGTGTATGTTCGGGCATTCAAACCTTTTCTTACCCGCTTTTTACAAACTATGGTCGGACATTCAAACCTTCTTGTGGCCGAACAAATCCACTTCTGCTTTTTATGATGTATAGTTGGGCATTCACACCTTTTCTTACCCATTTTTCAGTAATTATTGGTTGGAAATTCAGACCTTGCAGCCGAACACCTCCGCTCCCTCTTTTGATCATACATTGTCGGGCATTCGCACCTTGTCTTACCCGCGTTTTACAAACCATGGTCGGACTTTCACACCTTCTTGTAGCCGAACAACTCCGCTCCCGCTATTGATTGTGTACAGTCGGGTATTTTAACCTTTTCTTACCCGCTTTTTACCAATTATGGTCGGACATTCACACCGTCTTACAGCGGAACACCTCCGCTTCCAATTTTGATGGTGTATGTTCGAGCATTCGAACTTTTTCTTACCCACTTTTTACAAGCTATGGTCGGACATTCAAACCTTCTTGTAGCAGAACACATCCACTTCTTCTTTTGATGATGTATGGTTGGGCATTCGCACCTTTTCTTACCCATTTTTCAGGAATTATGGGTGGAAATTCACACCTACTTGCAGTCGAACAGCTCTGCTCCCACTTTTGATTATGTTTGGTTGGATATTCGAACCTTTTCTTAACTGCTTTTTACAAACTTTGGTCGGACGTTCACACCTTCTTGCAGCCGAACACCTCCGCTTCCGCTTATGATGGTATATATTCGGGCATTCGAACCTTTTCTTACCCGCTTTTTACCAACTATGGTCGGACATTCGCACCATCTTACAGCGGAACACCTCCGCTCCCTCTTTTGATGGTGTATGTTCGGGCATTCGCACCTTTTCTTACCCGCTTTTTACAAACTATGGTTGGACATTCAAACCTTCTTGTAGCCGAAAACCTCCACTCCCTCTTTTGATCATACATTGTCGGGCATTCGCACCTTTTCTTACCCGCTTTTTGCAAACTTCGCTCGGACATTCAAACCTTCTTGTAGCCAAACACATCCACTCCTGCTTTTGTTGATGTATGGTTGGGCATTCGAACCTACTTGTTGCCCGCTTTTCATTAATTATGGGTGCACATTCAGACCTACTTGCAGCCGAACACCTCGGCTTCCGCTTTTGATGGTGTATATTTTTGCATTCGAACCTTTTCTTACCCGCTTTTTACAAACCATGGTCGGACTTTCACACCTTCTTTTAGCCGAACAACTCCGCTCCCGCTATTGATTGTGTAGAGTCGGTTATTTTAACCTTTTCTTACCCGCTTTTTACCAACTATGGTTGGACATTCACACCTTCTTACAGCGGAACACCTCCGCTCCCTCTTTTGATGGTGTATGTTCGGGCATTCGAACCTTTTCTTACCCGCTTTTTACAAACTGTGCTCGGACATTCACACCTTCTTGCAGCGGAACACCTCCGCTCCCTCTTTTGATGGTGTATGTTCGGGCATTCGAACCTTTTCTTACCCACTTTTTACAAACTATGCTCGGACATTCACACCTTCTTGCAGCGAAACACCTCCGCTCCCTCTTTTGATTGTGTATGTTCGGGCATTCAAACCTTTTCTTACCCGCCTTTTACAAACTATGGTCGGACATTCAAACCTTCTTGTGGCCGAACACATCCACTTCTGCTTTTGATGATGTATAGTTGGGCATTCACACCTTTTCTTACCCATTTTTCAGTAATTATTGGTGGACATTCAGACCTTCTTGCAGCTGAACACCTCTGCTCCCGCTTTTGATGGTGTATAGTCGGGCTTTCGAGGCTTTTCTTCAACGGTGTTTACAAATTATGGTTGGAAATTCAGACCTTGCAGCCGAACACCTCCGCTCCCTCTTTTGATCATACATTGTCGGACATTCGCACCTTGTCTTACCCGCGTTTTACAAACCATGGTCGGACATTCACAGCTTCCTCTCCACCATACTTGTATGGTGGGATATTCACACCCACTTGCATCCGAAGACCTCCGCCCCCACTTTTGTTGATATTTAGTCGGTCATTCACACCTAACCCGTTTTCTTGCAGCCAAACACCTCTGATCTCGCTTTTGATGATGTAAGATTGGGCATTCAGACCTTGCTTTTCCTGCTTTTCACCAACTATAGACGGACATTCACACCTTCTTGCAGCCGAACACTTCCGCTCCACCTTTTAGGTTTCTATCACACCTTTTTTTTCACCGCATTTTATAGATTACGGTTGGAAATTCTCAACCACTCATCCGAAGAGCTCTCCTCCCGCTTTTGTTAATATATTTGAACTTTAGTCAGACATTCACACCTACTTGCAGCCGAACACCACCTCTCTAGCTTTTGATGATGTATGGTCCGGCATTCCTACCGTTTCTAACACATTTTTCAGCAATTATGGTAGGACATTCACACCTTCTTGCAGCTGAACACCTCCTCTCCCACTTATGATCATATGCAGATTGATTTTCGAAAATTTTCTTTCATGTTTTCTAGCAATTAATGATGGACATTTAGACCTTCTTGCAGCTGAATACCTCCGCTCCCGCTTTTGATCATACATTGTCAGGCATTCAAACCTTGTCTTACAAACTTTAGTCAAACATTCACACCTTTTTGCAGCCGAACACAGTTTTTTTCAGCCGATTTTGGGCATTCGAACCTTTTCATACCCACTTTTTACCAACTATGGTTGGACATTCAAACCTTCTTGTAGCCGAACACATCCAGTCCTGCTTTTGATGATGTATGTTCAGGCATTCGAACCTTTTCTTACCCGCTTTTTACAAACTATGCTCGGACATTCAAACCTTCTTGTAGCCGAACACATCCACTCCTGCTTTTGATGATGTATGGTTGGGCATTCGAACCTACTTGTTGCCCGCTTTTCATTAATTATGGGTGGACATTCACACCTTGTCGCAGCCAAACACCTCCGCTCCCTGTTTTGATCATGTATGGTTGGACATTCGCACCTTTTCTCACCCGCTTTTTGCAAACTATGGTCGGCCATTCACAGCTTCCTCTCCACCATACTTCTATGGTGGGATATTCACACCCACTTGCATCCGAAGACCTCCGCCCCCACTTTTGTTGATATTTAGTCGGTCATTCGCACCTTACCCACTTTTGGCAAACTATGGCCTTCTTGCAGCCAAAAACCTCTGATCTCGCTTTTGATGATGTAAGGTTGGGCATTCAGACCTTGCTTCACCTGCTTTTCACCAAATATAGTCGGACATTCACACCTTCTTGCAGCCGAACACTTCCGCTCCACCTTTTAGTTTTCTATGGGGCATTCACACCTTTTTTTTCACCGCATTTTATAAAAACACCACAGGAACACCGTATTGAGGCTTTGTTCTGACCGCTCATTCGGTGTCGCGTTTCTTTCAAGCAATTCTCCTGGTTAGCCCGCACTCGGCTCGCTCCCAGAACCGTGTTAAAGTCTACTTCGCATTCACTCTCTTTTCTCAGCAGACTAAAAGAAAGTTTCATCTTGGGCTCCCTGAAACTTCCATCCTGCACCGCTGTTTGCTTTTTCACAAGAGCAGAGGAGAGCGCACCGTTCCCAGGGGCACTACAGTACCGGGTCGATGCTTGGAGTGAACGGAGCAAGCTCCTTTTTCAACTCCTATTGATACAAATCCATTTAATATGTAGTCCTCGCATAGAGGACACATCAGACATTAAACTAATAAGAACAGATACTACACTTGATCTTAGCCAAAAGGCCGAGAAGCGATAACTGTCCACTGGTTCACGTCCGAGGGCCCTTCCTGGCACAATGCGCACTTGTAGCGGTGTTCTTTTTATGGCCATAGTGTCACTTTGCACCTCGGCCCACCCGCTGCACTGAGCACTCTTCAGCCCTTTTAAATGGTATAACTTTACACTACCGCACGCTCCAGCAAGCACCATTCAAGCAACAACTTTGCACTCCAGCTTCGAACATTGGCACAGTCGCAACAAGTAAGGCGACTCTACTCAGAGAAGTCACTCTGCACAGTAACAAGATTTCTTTTGCACAGACAGAAAGGGCTTCATCCGCAAAGGTAAAGCCTGCCAAAAATAGAAACAACTCATTAGTGCTGCTCAACGTTGTACTTTGCAGTAAAACAAAGAGCAAATCTAAAGATTCAGGAATCCGAGAATAAGCTTACTTCCATGAGTTCTTCACGATTTCGGATTTTGCTATAAAATGAATTCCTTCACTCAAACTAAATTAAAACTGCTAAACCGCTAATCTGTTACATGCAAGGCAGATGTCAAATTCACCGAAATAGGATCTAAGGGTATTTGGCCAATCGAGCTGTAGCAGCTTCGGTAAAAGAGTATAAGTTGAAGAGTTTGTGAATAAAGGTGTGCGCACACATAGTGAGTTGTAGGAAAATAGGCAGGGAGCAATGCCGGCTGGGGTATAGGTTCTTGTATGTTGTCTGACTGTTTGATTTGAATGTGTTGTGTAAGTGTCCTGTTGAATGTTACATGTTTGGGCTTTGACACGCTTCACTGTGGTTGTTAACTGTGTGGTGTGTCCTGAAATGTTATATGTTTGGGCTGTGTGACATGCTTAATGCTTTTCAGTAGCAACCCACTTATTCATATATAGCAACTGACAACATAAGAAGTCCGGACATACTTTGATAGTAGTTGTAGAAGTATCCTTATTGATAATAGATAAACTAATTCATAGTGATAGAACAGTAGATGAACAGGTGCCTGCACATGTCTCATGAAAATAAAATGGGTGTATGATTGCTGACGGCAGAGCAATACTGCCAAACTTATGAGTTCTTGTGGCAAACTTGATTCAGTGTCTTGACGTGTATACGCTGTTTCGCTGACTTGTCACAAGAAACAAAGTGTGTTTGATAAGATCCGACCATTTTATTACGGGAGGATCAGTATGTATGGATTCTGATGTGACTGATAAACTCATTCGTATCTTAAGCATAATCTAATACGTGAGACAACGCCCTGGCACACAATCAAAAAAAAAAAAAAGAGAGAGCCTTTCTGATTTGTTGTGTGTGCTCACAGTGCAGAGTGTAGAGAAAAGAGAGAAAAGAAAGCCGTTTTGGTGTCACGGGTGTTGTGACTTACACACACACATTTCTGAATTGAGAAAGGAAATTATTTTAGAGGAAGCACTAGAGTTTAGATCCCACATTTGTTGATAGGCATTCATTTAATTTTTCTTTTAATCAGTTTTAAAGTGAATACTAACTGAGAAATGAAAAAGGTGAAGAGTTTAGAAGCTTGGTTCAAGAGCAAAACTTGGTTTATGATCAGCTGAGTCTCTAAACAGAACAGCAAAGGGCTTCATCGAACATTTAAAAAAGATTCAGATTGTTAGAATATCCAGAATTTATAGGAATGGTGGTGATTACTCTTATTTTCTAGAATGGAAATAACTGCACCATGTCTGTTTTATGAATTTAAGGGGCTAAAAAGTTTTGTTCTCGTTTTTCTATGATTAACCGAATGTATGTGAGAGTCCAAACAGACAGAAGGGTTACGGCCGAGCGCTGGACCTTCCAAAAAAGATGAGACAGGCTGGACCCGTGCCATACTAGTTAAGGCCTGCCTGTGGATAACAGGTTCTTTAAACTCTCACACACACAAACTCACACACGTTCGCACACATACACCCATACACACACACATTCTTGAACTTGCTGCAAGATTAAACCTTTGCATTAACTGACTCCAGCAACTCTGAGTCTCATTGAGAGACTTTTCTCAACAATTGGGTCCTCAAACCAGATCTCAACGTTTTTTCCGCTGTCCAGGGTCGGAGCTGAAACCGTGCACGGGGGAGTCCAGTACTCCTAATGAAAGACCCCCTGCTGAATTGCGGTAATTAGGGGCCAGTCTCCACTGAAAGGGGGAAAAAGGGACGAGATCGTACTTTTGAATCAATGGCCAGAAGCCATTGGCAGTGCAGGCATCAACAATAATGGTGTTATTTCACCCATTAACACTTAAGGTACCTCATGCAGTGGCTGTGATATGGTTACTTAACAAAATATCTTTACCAGACATCTCTCCTACATAACAGTTCTTCTTTCACAGCCACACCTTGTTGTCGAGAGATGTGCTACACTTAATCCATCCACACTGCTACCTACCCCACAGATGGAAAGCCAGAAATAACCATCAGTGTTTTACCCAGGCCAGACTTAACTGATATACGTTATGAAAATGCAGAAATAACTATATTTATTCAACAGATCAAGGAAAAAAACCCTGATGGCACAAATGCTACAGGATTTGCAGTAGTAACAGAAACTGAAGTTTTCTTAAAACAACCACTACCAAAAAATTACTCTGTTCAAGCAGTCGAATTGGTAGCTTTAACTGAAGCTTGTAAATTAAATAACAAAAAGGTTGTTAACGTTTACACTGACAGTCAGTATGCCTTCTCAACTGTACACGTGTTAACACAGCATTGGAAAAACAGGTATGTTGACATCCACAGCTAAATGTATAAACTACAAATATTTTAGCATTATTAGATGTTATTCAATTGCCATCTACAATAGACTCGTATGAATGACCGGAAGGAAAACCATACTGCCAAAGAATTTGTTTAAATATGCTGCAGTATTGAGCCACGGACCATGTCATGTCTCAACAGGAGGGATGGAAGCAATAATGAACCAGGTTTTTACAGCATATGGTTTTACTAATTATTAAAAACATTTTTTTAGAATAAATAAATGAATAAAGTTTTGTCTAGCAGGTCAAATATGTGCAAAATACATTCCACAGGGCAATCTAAGACCAAAACGAAGATAATTCCCTAAGCCAGTGTATCTTTTTCAACATATTTGTTTGGATTTCATTATTTCATTATTTTGTAGATTTCATTGAACTAAATTAATGTTAAGGGAAACGATTCTGCTCAGTGACAACAGAGGTTTTTACCAAATGGTCTGAAATATTTCCATGTGCACAAGCAGATGCACTCTCAGTAGCAAAATCACGCGTAAAATAACTCATTTCTAGATTTGAAATTCCTGAAAAGATCTTCAGTGATAATTTGACACACTTTGTAAACAATGTCATCTCACTGATGGCAAAGAACTTAAAATAGACCTTAGAAACCACTGTGATATAGAAGGTTTCGCTAACACATTGGAATTGTTTTACTATTTACATATGCATGTGCAGTGAAGAATTGCTTGCTGCTGATAAATGCAAAGAAGAACAGCTTACACATAAATGCTCACATATAGGCTGCTGAATGCAATGAAGACCTGCTTATCCAGTAAAGTTCAATGTCAATGTGTAATATTCAATTAGGATTTGCAAAACAGTGAAGTTAAACAATGAATGGGTCCATAGTCGGTATGAGAAGACTACAGGAATATTTACCTGGGTGTACGTTCAAACAGAGATGAGAAAATTGCGATAAATTATTGTTTGTTTGTTTGTTAGTATGTATATGAATGTTATGTGTATAAACTGTGTTGAGTTGTAGTTACTCAGTAGTGTCTCAGTGAAACAACCGACGGGGGAAGCCTTGCGGTGACAACAAAAGCAGTGTTTTACTGATCAGTCAAGTTGCTCCAGTGTACTCCATACAAACTGGTTGGCTACTGAAGGGATAGAAAATGGGGAATACTTGTTTTAAAGCAAACAAGGAATTAGATGGGAAAAATACATGTTTTAACGGGACCCAGACAATATTAAATACTCAGACAGATGGGAGAAGAAGTGTAGTTTTGTAGGAAATCACAAAATTATTACATAAAATGAGTGAAATCAATTGAAGAATGCCTTTCTGAAGAGCTGTTTACCACAGATGAGCAGCTTTGCGACCAAGCACATTGTAGATCGCTTTACTGCCAAAATGATCTAGTTTAATGGATTGGTTTAGACATTTATAACAGCATTTTAAGAACAAAGAGAGAAACAAAAAGGGACAACGCTTCATGGTGGAAGGTGATGTATAAATAACTGTGTATATGATGAAGGAGAGACCATTTGAGCAGCACAGCCATTTCGCAGCACAGGGACAGCAGTTAAAGTTAAAGGATCTCCCATGTGGTATCACCTGTCACACTGTGTCAAGGCATCAAAAGAAGAAAAAACCACCAAACTCAAGGACAAAGAGACGAAGACTCCGGTGAACGAAGAGAGAGGACTTACAAACCAGAAATACAAAAGGATGCTCGATATCAAGATCCAGAAGAAGAGGCTAACAATGCCACGAACACTTACGATGCTGGGAATGATGCCAGCAATGAACAGAGAAGAAGATTCAGTGTCATCAATCTGCAACACGTGCCTCTAATGAGGGGGTGAATATAGAATCCTCAACGATTACAACGTCTCTGGGAACTGTGACAACAACAAGGTTTAAACCATTTTGATATATATTGTAACCTATTGGCTAAGGAATAGTGCTGAAAATGAGGTAAATCTAATCCACCACTGTCCTTGGTCTTCTGTAGGGTTTTTAAACTAATACGTGGTGGTTTGTTTTTCCAAAGAAATTTGGAGATGCATGAATCTAGTGACTTAAACCAAGTAGCAGATGGTTTTATGGGGATCATTGAGAACAAATAGTTAACTTTTGGTAGTATCATCATTTTAATGGTTGTAACTCTCCCCATAAGTGATATAGGTAAGGACTTCCAACGAGAGAGATCGTCCTCTACTCTCTTTACTAATTGCACATAATCCATCTGTACTTATCAGTTTAATATGTGATACGTCTATGCAAGGACTACATATTAAATGGATTTTTATCAATAGGAGTTGAAAAAGGAGCTTGCTCCGTTCACTCCAAGCATCGACCCGGTACTGCAGTGCCGCTGGGAACGGTGCGCTCTCCTCTGCTCTTGTGAAAAAGCTAACAGCGGTGCAGGATGGAAGTTTCTTTTAGTCTGCTGAGAAAAGAGAGTGAATGCGAAGTAGACTTTAACACGGCCCTGGGAGCGAGCCGAGTGCGGGCTAACCAGGAGAAATGCTTGAAAGAAACGCGACACCGAATGAGCGGTCAGAACAAAGCCTCAATACGGTGTTCCTGTGGTGTTTTTATAAAATGCGGTGAAAATAAAGGTGTGAATGCCCCATAGAAAACTAAAAGGTGGAGCGGAAGTGTTCGGCTGCAAGAAGGTGTGAATGTCCGACTATATTTGGTGAAAAGCAGGTGAAGCAAGGTCTGAATGCCCAACCTTACATCATCAAAAGCGAGATCAGAGGTTTTTGGCTGCAAGAAGGCCATAGTTTGCCAAAAGCGGGTAAGGTGCGAATGACCGACTAAATATCAACAAAAGTGGGGGCGGAGGTCTTCGGATGCAAGTGGGTGTGAATATCCCACCATACAAGTATGGTGGAGAGGAAGCTGTGAATGGCCGACCATAGTTTGCAAAAAGCGGGTGAGAAAAGGTGCGAATGTCCAACCATACATGATCGAAACAGGGTGTTTGGCTGCGACAAGGTGTGAATGTCCACCCATAATTAATGAAAAGCGGGCAACAAGTAGGTTCGAATGCCATACCATACATCATCAAAAGCAGGAGTGGATGTGTTCGGCTACAAGAAGGTTTGAATGTCCGAGCATAGTTTGTAAAAAGCGGGTAAGAAAAGGTTCGAATGCCCGAACATACACCATCAAAAGAGGGAGCGGAGGTGTTCCGCTGTAAGACGGTGTGAATGTCCGACCATAGTTGGTAAAAAGTGGGTATGAAAAGGTGCGAATGCCCAAATTCGGCTGCAAAAAACTGTGTTCGGCTGCAAAAAGGTGTGAATGTTCGACTAAAGTTTGTAAAAAGCGGGTAAGACAAGGTGCGAATGCCTGACAATGTATGATCAAAAGCGGGAGCGGAGGTGTTCAGCTGCAAGAAGGTCTAAATGTCCATAATTAATTGCTAGAAAACATGAAAGAAAATTTTCGAAAATCAATCCGCACATGATCATAAGTGGGAGAGGAGGTGTTCAGCTGCAAGAAGGTGTGAATATCCTACCATAATTGCTGAAAAATGTGTTAGAAACGGTAAGAATCCCGGACCATACATCATCAAAAGCTAGAGAGGTGGTGTTCGGCTACAAGTAGGTGTGAATGTCTGACTAAAGTTCAAATATATTAACAAAAGCGGGAGGAGAGGTCTTCGGATGAGTGGTTGAGAATTTCCAACCATAATCTATAAAATGCGGTGAAAAAAAAGGTGTGATAGAAACCTAAAAGGTGGAGCGGAAGTGTTCGGCTGCAAGAAGGTGTGAATGTCCATCTATAGTTGGTGAAAAGCAGGAAAAGCAAGGTCTGAATGCCCAATCTTACATCATCAAAAGCGAGATCAGAGGTGTTTGGCGGCAAGAAAACAGGTAAGGTGTGAATGACCGACTAAATATCAACAAAAGTGGGGGCGGAGATCTTCGGATGCAAGTGGGTGTGAATTTCCCACCATACAAGTATGGTGGAGAGGAAGCTGTGAATGGCCGACCATAGTTTGCAAAAAGCGGGTGAGAAAAGGTGCGAATGTCCAACCATACATGATCAAAAGAGGGAGCGGAGGTGTTTGGCTGTGACAAGGTGTGAATGTCCACCCATAATTAATGAAAAGCGGGCAACAAGTAGGTTCGAATGCCCAACCATACATCAACAAAAGCAGGAGTGGATGTGTTTGGATACAAGAAGGTTTGAATGTCCGAGCATAGTTTGTAAAAAGCGGGTAAGAAAAGGTGCGAATGCCCGACAAAGTATGATCAAAAGAGGGAGTGGAGGTTTTCGGCTACAAGGTTTGAATGTACGACCATAGTTTGTAAAAAGCGGGTAAGTAAAGGTGCGAATGCCCGAACATACACCATCAAAAGAGGGAGCGGAGGTGTTTCACTGCAAGAAGGTGTGAATGTCCGAGCATAGTTTGTAAAAAGTGGGTAAGAAAAGGTTCGAATGCCAGAACATACACCATCAAAAGAGGGAGCGGAGGTGTTCCGCTGTAAGAAGGTGTGAATGTCCGACCATAGTTGGTAAAAAGCGGGTAAGAAAAGGCTAAAATACCCAACTCTACACAATCAATAGCGGGAGCGGAGTTGTTCGGCTAAAAGAAGGTATGAAAGTCCGACCATGGTTTGTAAAAAGCGGGTAAGAAAAGGTTCGAATGCCAAAATATACACCATCAAAAGCGGAAGCCGAGGTGTTCGGCTGCAAGTAGGTGTGAATGTCAGATCATAATTTGTAAAAAGCTGATGAGAAAGGTGTGAATGACCAACAATAATTGCTGAAAAATGTGTTAGAAAAGGTAAGAATGCCGGACCATTCATCATCAAAAGCGGGAGAAGAGGTGTTCGGCTGCAAGAAGCTGTGAATGTCCAGCCATAATAACTCAAAAACGGGTAAGAAAAGGTAGTATTGCCAGACCATAAATGATCAAAACAGGGAGCGGAGGTGTTCCGCTGTAAGAAGGTGTGAATGTCCCACCATAATTGGTAAAAAGCGGGTAAGAAAAGGTTAAAATACCCGACTGTACACAATCAATAGCGGGAGCGGAGTTGTTTGGCTACTAAAAGGTGTGAAAGTCCGACCATGGTTTGTAAAAAGCGGGTAAGAAAAGTTGCGAATGCCGGACAATGTATGATCAAAAGAGGGAACGGAGGTTTTCGGCTGCAAGAAGGTCTAAATGTCCAACCATAATTTGTAAAAACCGGGGAAGAAAAGGCTCGGAAGCCCGACTATACACCATCAAAAGCGGGAGCGGAGGTGTTCAGCTGCAAGAAGGTCTGAATGTCCATCAATAATTGCTAGAAAACATGAAAAAAAATGTTCGAATATCCAACCGCACATGATCATAAGTGGGAGAGGAGGTGTTCAGCTGCAAGAAGGTGTGAATGTCCACCCATAATTCCTCAAAAATGGGTAAAAAAAAAAGGTGCGAATGCCCAACCATACATCATCAAAAGCAGGACTGGATGTGTTCGGCTACAAGAAGGTTTGAATGTCCGAGCATAGTTTGTAAAAAGCGGGTAAGAAAAGGTTCGAATGCCCGAACCTACACCATCAAAAGAGGGAGCGGAGGTGTTCCGCCATAAGAAGGTGTGAATGTCCGACCGTAGTTGGTAAAAAGCGGGTAAGAAAAGGTTAAAATACCCGACTGTACACAATCAATAGCGGGAAGGGATGTGTTCGGCTACAAGAAAGTGTGAAAGTCCAACCATGTTTTGTAAAAAGTGGTTAAGAAAAGGTGCGAATGCCCGACAATGTATGATCAAAAGAGGGAGCGGAGGTTTTCGGCTGCAAGAAGGTCTGAATGTCCAACCATAATTTGTAAAAACCGGGGAAGAAAAGGCTCGAAAGCCCGACTATACATCATCAAAAGCGGGAGCGGAGGTGTTCAGCTGCAAGAAGGTCTCAATGTCCATCAATAATTGCTAAAAAACATGAAAGAAAATTTTCGAATATCAAACCGCACATGATCATATGCGGGAGAGGAGGTGTTCAGCTGCAAGATGGTGTGAATGTCCACCCATAATTCCTGAAAAATGGGTAAAAAAAAGGTGCGAATGCCCAACCATACAACATCAAAAGCAGGTGTGAATGTCAGATCATAATTTGCAAAAACCTGATGAGAAATGGTGAGAATGCCCGACTATACACCATCAAATGCGGGAGCGGAGGTTTTCGGCTGTGAGTAGGTGTGAATGTCCGACCATACTTGCTGAAAAATATGACAAAGCAGTTTTCACTTGGTTTGAGTGAAGGAATTCATTTTCTATCAAAATCCGAAATTGTGTAGAACTCGTGGAAATAAGTTTATTCTCGGATTCCTAAAGGTTTAGTGTTGTTCTTTGGTATACTGCAAAGTAATACTTTCTATTTTGTTGAAACCCATTCAGACATGGATAAATATGAAGGACAAAGCAGTTTTAACTTGGTTTGAGTGAAGGAATTCATTTTATATCAAAATCCAAAATTGTGTAGAACTGGTGAAAAGAAGCTTATTCTCGGATTCCTAAAGGTTTAGTGTTGTTCGTTGGTATACTGCAAAGTAATACTTTCTTTTTTGTTGAAACCTATTCAGACATGGATAAATATTAAGGACAAAGCAGTTTTAACTTGGTTTGAGTGAAGGAATTAATTTTATATCAAAATCCGAAATTGTGTAGAACTGGTGATAAGAAGCTTATTTTCGGATTTCTAAAGGTTTAGTGTTGTTCTTTGGTATACTGCAAAGTAATACTTTCTTTTTTGTTGAAACCTATTCAGACATGGATAAATATGAAGGACAAAAGCAGTTTTAACTTGGTTTGAGTGAACGAATTCATTTTATATCAAAATCCGAAATTGTGTAGAACTCGTCAATCGACGCTTATTCTCGGATTCCTGAAAAGGTTTAGAGTTGTTCTTTCCTATCCTGCAAAGTACAACGTTCTTTTTTGTTTAAAGCTATTTAGACATGAATAAATATGAAGGACAAAGCAGTTTTAACTTGGTTTGAGTGAAGGCATTCATTTTATATCAAAATCCGAAATTGTGTAGAACTCCTGAAAAGAAGATTATTCTCGGATTCCTAAAGGTTTAGTGTTGTTCTTTCCTATCCTGCAAAGTACAACGTTCTTTTTTGTTTAAAGCTATTATGACATGGATAAATATGAAGGACAAAGCAGTTTTAACTTAATCGGTTTCAACAAAATAGAAAGTATTACTTTGCAGTATACCAAAGAACAACACTAAACCTTTAGGAATCCGAGAATAAACTTATTTCCACGAGTTCTACACAATTTCGGATTTTGATATAAAATGAATTCCTTCACTCAAACCAAGTTAAAACTGCTTTTTCCTTGATATTTATCCATGTCTGAATCGGTTTCAACAAAATAAAAAGTATTACTTTGCAGTATACCAAAGAACAACACTAAACCTTTAGGAATCCGAGAATAAACTTATTTCCACTAGTTCTACACAATTTCGGATTTCTATATAAAATGAAATCCTTCACTCAAACCAAGTGAAAACTGCTTTGTCATATTTTTCAGCAAGTATGGTCGGACATTCACACCTACTCACAGCCGAACACCTCCGCTCCCGCATTTGATGGTGTATAGTCGGGCATTCTCACCATTTCTCATCAGGTTTTTGCAAATTATGATCTGATATTCACACCTGCTTTTGATGATGTATGGTTGGGCATTCGCACCTTTTTTTACCCATTTTTCAGGAATTATGGGTGGACATTCACACCTTCTTGCAGCTGAACACCTCCTCTCCCGCATATGATCATGTGCGGTTTGATATTCGAAAATTTTCTTTCATGTTTTTTAGCAATTATTGATGGACATTGAGACCTTCTTGCAGCTGAACACCTCTGCTCCCGCTTTTGATGGTGTATAGTCGGGCTTCCGAGCCTTTTCTTCCCCGGTTTTTACAAATTATGGTTGGACATTCAGGCCTTCTTGCAGCCGAAAACCTCCGCTCCCTCTTTTGATCATACATTGTCGGGCATTCACACCTTTTCTTAACCGCTTTTTACAAAACATGGTCGGACTTTCACACCTTCTTGTAGCCGAACACATCCCTTCCCGCTATTGATTGTGTACAGACGGCCATTTTAACCTTTTCTTACCCGCTTTTTACCAACTACGGTCGGACATTCACACCTTCTTATGGCTGAACACCTCCGCTCCCTCTTTTGATGGTGTATATTCGGGCATTCGAACCTTTTCTTACCCGCTTTTAACAAACTATGCTCGGACATTCAAACCTTGTAGCCGAACACATCCAGTCCTGCTTTTGATGATGTATGGTTGGGCATTCGCACCTTTTTTTTTACCCATTTTTGAGGAATTATGGGTGGATATTCACACCTTCTTGCAGCTAAACACCTCCGCTCCCACTTATGATCATGTGCGGTTTGATATTCGAAAATTTTCTTTCATGTTTTCTAGCAATTATTGATGGACATTCAGACCTTCTTGCAGCTGAACCCCTCTGCCCCCGCTTTTGATGGTGTATAGTCGGGCTTTCGAGCCTTTTCTTCCCCGGTTTTTACAAATTATGGTTGGACATTCAGACCTTCTTTTAGCCGAAAACCTCCGCTCCCTCTTTTGATCATACATTGTCGGGCATTCGCACCTTTTCTTACCCGCTATTTACAAAACATGGTCGGACTTTCACACCTTCTTGTAGCCGAACACATTCGCTCCCGCTATTGATTGTGTACAGTCGGGTATTTTAACCTTTTCTTACCCACTTTTTAGCAACTACGGTCGGACATTCACACCTTCTTATGGCGGAACACCTCCGCTCCCTCTTTTGATTGTGTATGTTCGGGCATTCAAACCTTTTCTTACCCGCCTTTTACAAACTATGGTCGGACATTCAAACCTTCTTGTGGCCGAACACATCCACTTCTGCTTGTGATGATGTATAGTTGGGCATTCACACCTTTTCTTACCCATTTCTCAGTAATTATTGGTGGACATTCAGACCTTCTTGCAGCTGAACACCTCTGCTCCCGCTTTTGATGGTGTATAGTCGGGCTTTCGAGGCTTTTCTTCAACGGTGTTTACAAATTATGGTTGGAAATTCAGACCTTGCAGCCGAACACCTCCGCTCCCTCTTTTGATCATACATTGTCGGGCATTCGCACCTTGTCTTACCCGCGTTTTACAAACCATGGTCGGACTTTCACACCTTCTTGTAGCCGAACAACTCCGCTCCCGCTATTGATTGTGTACAGTCGGGTATTTTAACCTTTTCTTACCCGCTTTTTACCAATTATGGTCGGACATTCACACCGTCTTACAGCGGAACACCTCCGCTCCCAAATTTGATGGTGTATGTTCGAGCATTCGAACTTTTTCTTACCCACTTTTTACAAGCTATGGTCGGACATTCAAACCTTCTTGTAGCAGAACACATCCACTTCTTCTTTTGATGATGTATGGTTGGGCATTCGCACCTTTTCTTACCCATTTTTCAGGAATTATGGGTGGAAATTCACACCTACTTGCAGTCGAACAGCTCTGCTCCCACTTTTGATTATGTTTGGTTGGATATTCGAACCTTTTCTTAACTGCTTTTTACAAACTTTGGTCGGACGTTCACACCTTCATTCAGCCGAACACCTCCGCTTCCGCTTATGATGGTATATATTCGGGCATTCGAACCTTTTCTTACCCGCTTTTTACCAACTATGGTCGGACATTCGCACCATCTTACAGCGGAACACCTCCGCTCCCTCTTTTGATGGTGTATTTTCGGGCATTCGCACCTTTTCTTACCCGCTTTTTACAAACTATGGTTGGACATTCAAACCTTCTTGTAGCCGAAAACCTCCACTCCCTCTTTTGATCATACATTGTCGGGCATTCGCACCTTTTCTTACCCGCTTTTTACAAACTATGCTCGGACATTCAAACCTTCTTGTAGCCAAACACATCCACTCCTGCTTTTGTTGATGTATGGTTGGGCATTCGAACCTACTTGTTGCCCGCTTTTCATTAATTATGGGTGGACATTCACACCTACTTGCAGCCGAACACCTCGGCTTCCGCTTTTGATGGTGTGTATTTTTGCATTCGAACCTTTTCTTACCCGCTTTTTACAAACCATGGTCGGACTTTCACACCTTCTTTTAGCCGAACAACTCCGCTCCCGCTATTGATTGTGTAGAGTCGAGTATTTTAACCTTTTCTTACCCGCTTTTTACCAACTATGGTCGGACATTCACACCTTCTTACAGCGGAAAACCTCCGCTCCCTCTTTTGATGGTGTATGTTCTGGCATTCGAACCTTTTCTTACCCACTTTTTACAAACTATGGTCGGACATTCACACCTTCTTGCAGCGAAACACCTCCGCTCCCTCTTTTGATTGTGTATGTTCGGGCATTCAAACCTTTTCTTACCCGCCTTTTACAAACTATGGTCGGACATTCAAACCTTCTTGTGGCCGAACACATCCACTTCTGCTTGTGATGATGTATAGTTGGGCATTCACACCTTTTCTTACCCATTTCTCAGTAATTATTGGTGGACATTCAGACCTTCTTGCAGCTGAACACCTCTGCTCCCACTTTTGATGGTGTATAGTCGGGCTTTCGAGGCTTTTCTTCAACGGTGTTTACAAATTATGGTTGGAAATTCAGACCTTGCAGCCGAACACCTCCGCTCCCTCTTTTGATCATACATTGTCGGGCATTCGCACCTTGTCTTACCCGCGTTTTACAAACCATGGTCGGACTTTCACACCTTCTTGTAGCCGAACAACTCCGCTCCCGCTATTGATTGTGTACAGTCGGGTATTTTAACCTTTTCTTACCCGCTTTTTACCAATTATGGTCGGACATTCACACCGTCTTACAGCGGAACACCTCCGCTCCCAAATTTGATGGTGTATGTTCGAGCATTCGAACTTTTTCTTACCCACTTTTTACAAGCTATGGTCGGACATTCAAACCTTCTTGTGGCAGAACACATCCACTTCTTCTTTTGATGATGTATGGTTGGGCATTCGCACCTTTTCTTACCCATTTTTCAGGAATTATGGGTGGAAATTCACACCTACTTGCAGTCGAACAGCTCTGCTCCCACTTTTGATTATGTTTGGTTAGATATTCAAACCTTTTCTTAACTGCTATTTACAAACTTTGGTCGGACGTTCACACCTTCTTGCAGCCGAACACCTCCGCTTCCGCTTATAATGGTATATATTCGGGCATTCGAACCTTTTCTTACCCGCTTTTTACCAACTATGGTCGGACATTCGCACCATCTTACAGCGGAACACCTCTGCTCCCTCTTTTGATGGTGTATTTTCGGGCATTCGCACCTTTTCTTACCCGCTTTTTACAAACTATGGTTGGACATTCAAACCTTCTTGTAGCCAAACACATCCACTCCTGCTTTTGTTGATGTATGGTTGGGCATTCGAACCTACTTGTTGCCCGCTTTTCATTAATTATGGGTGGACATTCAGACCTACTTGCAGCCGAACACCTCGGCTTCCGCTTTTGATGGTGTATATTTTTGCATTCGAACCTTTTCTTACCCGCTTTTTACAAACCATGGTCGGACTTTCACACCTTCTTTTAGCCGAACAACTCCGCTCCCGCTATTGATTGTGTAGAGTCGGGTATTTTAACCTTTTCTTACCCGCTTTTTACCAACTATGGTTGGACATTCACACCTTCTTACAGCGGAACACCTCCGCTCCCTCTTTTGATGGTGTATGTTCGGGCATTCGAACCTTTTCTTACCCGCTTTTTACAAACTATGCTCGGACATTCACACCTTCTTGCAGCGAAACACCTCCGCTCCCTCTTTTGATTGTGTATGTTCGGGCATTCAAACCTTTTCTTACCCGCCTTTTACAAACTATGGTCGGACATTCAAACCTTCTTGTGGCCGAACACATCCACTTCTGCTTTTGATGATGTATAGTTGGGCATTCACACCTCTTCTTACCCATTTTTCAGTAATTATTGGTGGACATTCAGACCTTCTTGCAGCTGAACACCTCTGCTCCCGCTTTTGATGGTGTATAGTCGGGCTTTCGAGGCTTTTCTTCAACGGTGTTTACAAATTATGGTTGGAAATTCAGACCTTGCAGCCGAACACCTCCGCTCCCTCTTTTGATCATACATTGTCGGACATTCGCACCTTGTCTTACCCGCGTTTTACAAACCATGGTCGGACATTCACAGCTTCCTCTCCACCATACTTGTATGGTGGGATATTCACACCCACCTGCATCCAAAGACCTCCGCCCCCACTTTTGTTGATATTTAGTCGGTCATTCACACCTTACCCGTTTTCTTGCAGCCAAACACCTCTGATCTCGCTTTTGATGATGTAAGATTGGGCATTCAGACCTTGCTTTTCCTGCTTTTCACCAACTATAGACGGACATTCACACCTTCTTGCAGCCGAACACTTCCGCTCCACCTTTTAGGTTTCTATCACACCTTTTTTTTCACCGCATTTTATAGATTATGGTTGGAAATTCTCAACCACTCATCCGAAGACCTCTCCTCCCGCTTTTGTTAATATATTTGAACTTTGGTCAGACATTCACACCTACTTGCAGCCGAACACCACCTCTCTAGCTTTTGATGATGTATGGTCCGGCATTCTTACCGTTTCTAACACATTTTTCAGCAATTATGGTAGGACATTCACACCTTCTTGCAGCTGAACACCTCCTCTCCCACTTATGATCATGTGCAGATTGATTTTCGAAAATTTTCTTTCATGTTTTCTAGCAATTAATGATGGACATTTAGACCTTCTTGCAGCTGAACACCTCCGCTCCCGCTTTTGATCATACATTGTCAGGCATTCGAACCTTGTCTTACAAACTTTAGTCAAACATTCACACCTTTTTGCAGCCGAACACAGTTTTTTTCAGCCGAACTTGGGCATTCGAACCTTTTCATACCCACTTTTTACCAACTATGGTCGGACATTCAAACCTTCTTGTAGCCGAACACATCCAGTCCTAATTTTGATGATGTATGTTCAGGCATTCGAACCTTTTCTTACCAGCTTTTTACAAACTATGCTCGGACATTCAAACCTTCTTGTAGCCGAACACATCCACTCCTGCTTTTGATGATGTATGGTATGGCAATCGAACCTACTTGTTGCCCGCTTTTCATTAATTATGGGTGGACATTCACACCTTGTCGCAGCCAAACACCTCCGCTCCCTGTTTTGATCATGTATGGTTGGACATTCGCACCTTTTCTCACCCGCTTTTTGCAAACTATGGTCGGCCATTCACAGCTTCCTCTCCACCATACTTCTATGGTGGGATATTCACACCCACTTGCATCCGAAGACCTCCGCCCCCACTTTTGTTGATATTTAGTCGGTCATTCGCACCTTACCCACTTTTGGCAAACTATGGCCTTCTTGCAGCCAAAAACCTCTGATCTCGCTTTTGATGATGTAAGGTTGGGCATTCAGACCTTGCTTCACCTGCTTTTCACCAAATATAGTCGGACATTCACACCTTCTTGCAGCCGAACACTTCCGCTCCACCTTTTAGTTTTCTATGGGGCATTCACACCTTTTTTTTCACCGCATTTTATAAAAACACCACAGGAACACCGTATTGAGGCTTTGTTCTGACCGCTCATTCGGTGTCGCGTTTCTTTCAAGCAATTCGCCTGGTTAGCCCGCACTCGGCTCGCTCCCAGAGCCGTGTTAAAGTCTACTGCGCATTCACTCTCTTTTCTCAGCAGACTAAAAGAAAGTTTCATCTTGGGCTCCCTGAAACCTCCATCCTGCACCGCTGTTTGCTTTTTCACAAGAGCAGAGGAGAGCGCACCGTTCCCAGGGGCACTACAGTACCGGGTCGATGCTTGGAGTGAACGGAGCAAGCTCCTTTTTCAACTCCTATTGATACAAATCCATTTAATATGTAGTCCTCGCATAGAGGACACATCAGACATTAAACTGATAAGAACAGATACTACACTTGATCTTAGCCAAAAGGCCGAGAAGCGATAACTGTCCACTGGTTCACGTCCGAGGGCCCTTCCTGGCACAATGCGCACTTGTAGCGGTGTTCTTTTTATGGCCATAGTGTCACTTTGCACCTCGGCCCACCCGCTGCACTGAGCACTCTTCAGCCCTTTTAAATGGTATAACTTTACACTACCGCACGCTCCAGCGAGCACCATTCAAGCAACAACTTTGCACTCCAGCTTCGAACATTGGCACAGTCGCAACAAGTAAGGCGACTCTACTCAGAGAAGTCACTCTGCACAGTAACAAGATTTCTTTTGCACAGACAGAAAGGGCTTCATCCGCAAAGGTAAAGCCTGCCAAAAATAGAAACAACTCATTAGTGCTGCTCAACGTTGTACTTTGCAGTAAAAGAAAGAGCAAATCTAAAGATTCAGGAATCCGAGAATAAGCTTACTTCCATGAGTTCTTCACGATTTCGGATTTTGCTATAAAATGAATTCCTTCACTCAAACTAAATTAAAACTGCTAAACCGCTAATCTGTTACATGCAAGGCAGATGTCAAATTCACCGAAATAGGATCTAAGGGTATTTGGCCAATCGAGCTGTAGCAGCTTCGGTAAAAGAGTATAAGTTGAAGAGTTTGTGAATAAAGGTGTGCGCACACATAGTGAGTTGTAGGAAAATAGGCAGGGAGCAATGCCGGCTGGGGTATAGGTTCTTGTATGTTGTCTGACTGTTTGATTTGAATGTGTTGTGTAAGTGTCCTGTTGAATGTTACATGTTTGGGCTTTGACACGCTTCACTGTGGTTGTTAACTGTGTGGTGTGTCCTGAAATGTTATATGTTTGGGCTGTGTGACATGCTTAATGCTTTTCAGTAGCAACCCACTTATTCATATATAGCAACTGACAACATAAGAAGTCCGGACATACTTTGATAGTAGTTGTAGAAGTATCCTTATTGATAATAGATAAACTAATTCATAGTGATAGAACAGTAGATGAACAGGTGCCTGCACATGTCTCATGAAAATAAAATGGGTGTATGATTGCTGACGGCAGAGCAATACTGCCAAACTTATGAGTTCTTGTGGCAAACTTGATTCAGTGTCTTGACGTGTATACGCTGTTTCGCTGACTTGTCACAAGAAACAAAGTGTGTTTGATAAGATCCGACCATTTTATTACGGGAGGATCAGTATGTATGGATTCTGATGTGACTGATAAACTCATTCGTATCTTAAGCATAATCTAATACGTGAGACAACGCCCTGGCACACAATCAAAAAAAAAAAAAAGAGAGAGCCTTTCTGATTTGTTGTGTGTGCTCACAGTGCAGAGTGTAGAGAAAAGAGAGAAAAGAAAGCCGTTTTGGTGTCACGGGTGTTGTGACTTACACACACACATTTCTGAATTGAGAAAGGAAATTATTTTAGAGGAAGCACTAGAGTTTAGATCCCACATTTGTTGATAGGCATTCATTTAATTTTTCTTTCAATCAGTTTTAAAGTGAATACTAACTGAGAAATGAAAAAGGTGAAGAGTTTAGAAGCTTGGTTCAAGAGCAAAACTTGGTTTATGATCAGCTGAGTCTCTAAACAGAACAGCAAAGGGCTTCATCGAACATTTAAAAAAGATTCAGATTGTTAGAATATCCAGAATTTATAGGAATGGTGGTGATTACTCTTATTTTCTACAATGGAAATAACTGCACCATGTCTGTTTTATGAATTTAAGGGGCTAAAAAGTTTTGTTCTCGTTTTTCTATGATTAACCGAATGTATGTGAGAGTCCAAACAGACAGAAGGGTTACGGCCGAGCGCTGGACCTTCCAAAAAAGATGAGACAGGCTGGACCCGTGCCATACTAGTTAAGGCCTGCCTGTGGATTACAGGTTCTTTAAACTCTCACACACACAAACTCACACACGTTCGCACACATACACCCATACACACACACATTCTTGAACTTGCTGCAAGATTAAACCTTTGCATTAACTGACTCCAGCAACTCTGAGTCTCATTGAGAGACTTTTCTCAACAATTGGGTCCTCAAACCAGATCTCAACGTTTTTTCCGCTGTCCAGGGTCGGAGCTGAAACCGTGCACGGGGGAGTCCAGTACTCCTAATGAAAGACCCCCTGCTGAATTGCGGTAATTAGGGGCCAGTGTCCACTGAAAGGGGAAAAAGGGACGAGATCGTACTTTTGAATCAATGGCCAGAAGCCATTGGCAGTGCAGGCATCAACAATAATGATGTTATTTCACCCATTAACACTTAAGGTACCTCATGCAGTGGCTGTGATATGGTTACTTAACAAAATATCTTTACCAGACATCTCTCCTACATAACAGTTCTTCTTTCACAGCCACACCTTGTTGTCGAGAGATGTGCTACACTTAATCCATTCACACTGCTACCTACCCCACAGATGGAAAGCCTCATGATTGCATGTCAGAAATAACCATCAGTGTTTTACCCAGGCCAGACTTAACTGATATACATTATGAAAATGCAGAAATAACTATATTTATTCAACAGATCAAAGAAAAAAACCCTGATGGCACAAATGCTACAGGATTTGCAGTAGTAACAGAAACTGAAGTTTTCTTAAAACAACCACTACCAAAAAATTACTCTGTTCAAGCAGTCGAATTGGTAGCTTTAACTGAAGCTTGTAAATTAAATAACAAAAAGGTTGTTAACGTTTACACTGACAGTCAGTATGCCTTCTCAACTGTACATGTGTTAACACAGCATTGGAAAAACAGGTATGTTGACATCCACAGCTAAATGTATAAACTACAAATATTTTAGCATTATTAGATGTTATTCAATTGCCATCTACAATAGACTCGTATGAATGACCGGAAGGAAAACCATACTGCCAAAGAATTTGTTTAAATATGCTGCAGTATTGAGCCACGGACCATGTCATGTCTCAACAGGAGGGATGGAAGCAATAATGAACCAGGTTTTTACAGCATATGGTTTTACTAATTATTAAAAACATTTTTTTAGAATAAATAAATGAATAAAGTTTTGTCTAGCAGGTCAAATATGTGCAAAATACATTCCACAGGGCAATCTAAGACCAAAACGAAGATAATTCCCTAAGCCAGTGTATCTTTTTCAACATATTTGTTTGGATTTCATTATTTCATTATTTTGTAGATTTCATTGAACTAAATTAATGTTAAGGGAAATGATTCTGCTCAGTGACAACAGAGGTTTTTACCAAATGGTCTGAAATATTTCCATGTGCACAAGCAGATGCACTCTCAGTAGCAAAATCACGCGTAAAATAACTAATTTCTAGATTTGAAATTCCTGAAAAGATCTTCAGTGATAATTTGACACACTTTGTAAACAATGTCATCTCACTGATGGCAAAGAACTTAAAATAGACCTTAGAAACCACTGTGATATAGAAGGTTTCGCTAACACATTGGAATTGTTTTACTATTTACATATGCATGTGCAGTGAAGAATTGCTTGCTGCTGATAAATGCAAAGAAGAACAGCTTACACATAAATGCTCACATATAGGCTGCTGAATGCAATGAAGACCTGCTTATCCAGTAAAGTTCAATGTCAATGTGTAATATTCAATTAGGATTTGCAAAACAGTGAAGTTAAACAATGAATGGGTCCATAGTCGGTATGAGAAGACTACAGGAATATTTACCTGGGTGTACGTTCAAACAGAGATGAGAAAATTGCGATAAATTATTGTTTGTTTGTTTGTTAGTATGTATATGAATGTTATGTGTATAAACTGTGTTGAGTTGTAGTTACTCAGTAGTGTCTCAGTGAAACAACCGACGGGGGAAGCCTTGCGTTGACAACAAAAGCAGTGTTTTACTGATCAGTCAAGTTGCTCCAGTGTACTCCATACAAACTGGTTGGCTACTGAAGGGATAGAAAATGGGGAATACTTGTTTTAAAGCAAACAAGGAATTAGATGGGAAAAATACATGTTTTAACGGGACCCAGACAATATTAAATACTCAGACAGATGGGAGAAGAAGTGTAGTTTTGTAGGAAATCACAAAATTATTACATAAAATGAGTGAAATCAATTGAAGAATGCCTTTCTGAAGAGCTGTTTACCACAGATGAGCAGCTTTGCGACCAAGCACATTGTAGATCGCTTTACTGCCACCTCTTCTTACCCATTTTTCAGTAATTTTTGGTGGACATTCAGACCTTCTTGCAGCTGAACACCTCTGCTCCCGCTTTTGATGGTGTATAGTCGGGCTTTCGAGGCTTTTCTTCAACGGTGTTTACAAATTATGGTTGGAAATTCAGACCTTGCAGCCGAACACCTCCGCTCCCTCTTTTGATCATACATTGTCGGACATTCGCACCTTGTCTTACCCGCTTTTTACAAACCATGGTCGGACATTCACAGCTTCCTCTCCACCATACTTGTATGGTGGGATATTCACACCCACTTGCATCCGAAGACCTCCGCCCCCACTTTTGTTGATATTTAGTCGGTCGTTCACACCTTACCCGTTTTCTTGCAGCCAAACACCTCTGATCTCGCTTTTGATGATGTAAGATTGGGCATTCAGACCTTGCTTTTCCTGCTTTTCACCAACTATAGACGGACATTCACACCTTCTTGCAGCCGAACACTTCCGCTCCCACTTATGATCATGTGCAGATTGATTTTCGAAAATTTTCTTTCATGTTTTCTAGCAATTAATGATGGACATTCAAACCTTCTTGTAGCAGAACACATCCACTTCTTCTTTTGATGATGTATGGTTGGGCATTCGCACCTTTTCTTACCCATTTTTCAGGAATTATGGGTGGATATTCACACCTACTTGCAGTCGAACAGCTCTGCTCCCACTTTTGATTATGTTTGGTTGGATATTCGAACCTTTTCTTAACTGCTTTTTACAAACTTTGGTCGGACGTTCACACCTTCTTGCAGCCGAACACCTCCGCTTCCGCTTTTGATGGTATATATTCGGGCATTCGAACCTTTTCTTACCCACTTTTTACCAACTATGGTCGGACATTCACACCGTCTTTCAAGTGTAACACCTCCGCTCCCTCTTTTGATGGTGTATGTTCGGGATTTCGCACCTTTTCTTACCCGCTTTTTACAAACTATGGTCGTACATTCAAACCTTGTAGCCGAAAACCTCCACTCCCTCTTTTGATCATACTTTGTCGGGCATTCGCACCTTTTCTTACCCGCTTTTTACAAACTATGCTCGGACATTCAAACCTTCTTGTAGCCAAACACATCCATTCCTGCTTTTGTTGATGTATGGTTGGGCATTCGAACCTACTTGTTGCCCGCTTTTCATTAATTATGGGTGGACATTCACACCTTGTCACAGCCAAACACCTCCGCTCCCTGTTTTGATCATGTATGGTTGGACATTCGCACCTTTTCTCACCCGCTTTTTGCAAACTATGGTCGGCCATTCACAGCTTCCTCTCCACCATACTTGTATGGTGGGATATTCACACCCACTTGCATCCGAAGATCTCCGCCCCCACTTTTGTTGATATTTAGTCGGTCATTCGCACCTTACCCGTTTTCTTGCCGCCAAACACCTCTGATCTCGCTTTTGATGATGTAAGATTGGGCATTCTGACCTTGCTTTTCCTGCTTTTCACCAACTATAGATGGACATTCACACCTTCTTGCAGCCGAACACTTCCGCTCCACCTTTTAGGTTTCTATCACACCTTTTTTTTCACCGCATTTATAGATTATGGTTGGAAATTCTCAACCACTCATCCGAAGACCTCTCCTCCCGCTTTTGTTAATATATTTGAACTTTAGTCAGACATTCACACCTACTTGTAGCCGAACACCACCTCTCTAGCTTTTGATGAGGTATGGTCCGGGATTCTTACCGTTTCTAACACATTTTTCAGCAATTATGGTAGGAAATTCACACCTTCTTGCAGCTGAACACCTCCTCTCCCACTTATGATCATGTGCAGATTGATTTTCGAAAATTTTCTTTCATGTTTTCTAGCAATTAATGATGGACATTTAGACCTTCTTGCAGCTGAACACCTCCGCTCCCTCTTTTGATCATACATTGTCAGGCATTCGAACCTTGTCTTACAAACTTTAATCAAAAATTCACACCTTTTTGCAGCCGAACACAGTTTTTTTCAGCCGAACTTGGACATTCGCACCTTTTCTCACCCGCTTTTTGCAAACTATGGTCGGCCATTCACAGCTTCCTCTCCACCATACTTCTATGGTGGGATATTCACACCCACTTGCATCCGAAGACCTCCGCCCCCACTTTTGTTGATATTTAGTCGGTCATTCGCACCTTACCCACTTTTGGCAAACTATGGCCTTCTTGCAGCCAAAAACCTCTGATCTCGCTTTTGATGATGTAAGGTTGGGCATTCAGACCTTGCTTCACCTGCTTTTCACCAAATATAGTCGGACATTCACACCTTCTTGCAGCCGAACACTTCCGCTCCACCTTTTAGTTTTCTATGGGGCATTCACACCTTTTTTTTCACCGCATTTTATAAAAACACCACAGGAACACCGTATTGAGGCTTTGTTCTGACCGCTCATTCGGTGTCGCGTTTCTTTCAAGCAATTCTCCTGGTTAGCCCGCACTCGGCTCGCTCCCAGAGCCGTGTTAAAGTCTGATTCGCATTCACTCTCTTTTCTCAGCAGACTAAAAGAAAGTTTCATCTTGGGCTCCCTGAAACTTCCATCCTGCACCGCTGTTTGCTTTTTCACAAGAGCAGAGGAGAGCGCACCGTTCCCAGGGGCACTACAGTACCGGGTCGATGCTTGGAGTGAACGGAGCAAGCTCCTTTTTCAACTCCTATTGATACAAATCCATTTAATATGTAGTCCTCGCATAGAGGACACATCAGACATTAAACTGATAAGAACAGATACTACACTTGATCTTAGCCAAAAGGCCGAGAAGCGATAACTGTCCACTGGTTCACGTCCGAGGGCCCTTCCTGGCACAATGCGCACTTGTAGCGGTGTTCTTTTTATGGCCATAGTGTCACTTTGCACCTCGGCCCACCCGCTGCACTGAGCACTCTTCAGCCCTTTTAAATGGTATAACTTTACACTACCGCACGCTCCAGCGAGCACCATTCAAGCAACAACTTTGCACTCCAGCTTCGAACATTGGCACAGTCGCAACAAGTAAGGCGACTCTACTCAGAGAAGTCACTCTGCACAGTAATAAGATTTCTTTTGCACAGACAGAAAGGGCTTCATCCGCAAAGGTAAAGCCTGCCAAAAATAGAAACAACTCATTAGTGCTGCTCAACGTTGTACTTTGCAGTAAAACAAAGAGCAAATCTAAAGATTCAGGAATCTGAGAATAAGCTTACTTCCATGAGTTCTTCACGATTTCGGATTTTGCTATAAAATGAATTCCTTCACTCAAACTAAATTAAAACTGCTAAACCGCTAATCTGTTACATGCAAGGCAGATGTCAAATTCACCGAAATAGGATCTAAGGGTATTTGGCCAATCGAGCTGTAGCAGCTTCGGTAAAAGAGTATAAGTTGAAGAGTTTGTGAATAAAGGTGTGCGCACACATAGTGAGTTGTAGGAAAATAGGCAGGGAGCAATGCCGGCTGGGGTATAGGTTCTTGTATGTTGTCTGACTGTTTGATTTGAATGTGTTGTGTAAGTGTCCTGTTGAATGTTACATGTTTGGGCTTTGACACGCTTCACTGTGGTTGTTAACTGTGTGGTGTGTCCTGAAATGTTATATGTTTGGGCTGTGTGACATGCTTAATGCTTTTCAGTAGCAACCCACTTATTCATATATAGCAACTGACAACATAAGAAGTCCGGACATACTTTGATAGTAGTTGTAGAAGTATCCTTATTGATAATAGATAAACTAATTCATAGTGATAGAACAGTAGATGAACAGGTGCCTGCACATGTCTCATGAAAATAAAATGGGTGTATGATTGCTGACGGCAGAGCAATACTGCCAAACTTATGAGTTCTTGTGGCAAACTTGATTCAGTGTCTTGACGTGTATACGCTGTTTCGCTGACTTGTCACAAGAAACAAAGTGTGTTTGATAAGATCCGACCATTTTATTACGGGAGGATCAGTATGTATGGATTCTGATGTGACTGATAAACTCATTCGTATCTTAAGCATAATCTAATACGTGAGACAACGCCCTGGCACACAATCAAAAAAAAAAAAAGAGAGAGCGGTTTTGTGTCCCCACAGTCCATAATGTAGAAAAGAGAGAAAAAAGCCTTTCTGATTTGTTGTGTGTGCTCACAGTGCAGAGTGTAGAGAAAAGAGAGAAAAGAAAGCCGTTTTGGTGTCACGGGTGTTGTGACTTACACACACACATTTCTGAATTGAGAAAGGAAATTATTTTAGAGGAAGCACTAGAGTTTAGATCCCACATTTGTTGATAGGCATTCATTTAATTTTTCTTTTAATCAGTTTTAAAGTGAATACTAACTGAGAAATGAAAAAGGTGAAGAGTTTAGAAGCTTGGTTCAAGAGCAAAACTTGGTTTATGATCAGCTGAGTCTCTAAACAGAACAGCAAAGGGCTTCATCGAACATTTAAAAAAGATTCAGATTGTTAGAATATCCAGAATTTATAGGAATGGTGGTGATTACTCTTATTTTCTAGAATGGAAATAACTGCACCATGTCTGTTTTATGAATTTAAGGGGCTAAAAAGTTTTGTTCTCGTTTTTCTATGATTAACCAAATGTATGTGAGAGTCCAAACAGACAGAAGGGTTACGGCCGAGCGCTGGACCTTCCAAAAAAGATGAGACAGGCTGGACCCGTGCCATACTAGTTAAGGCCTGCCTGTGGATAACAGGTTCTTTAAACTCTCACTCACACAAACTCACACACGTTCGCACACATACACCCATACACACACACATTCTTGAACTTGCTGCAAGATTAAACCTTTGCATTAACTGACTCCAGCAACTCTGAGTCTCATAAAGAGACTTTTCTCAACAATTGGGTCCTCAAACCAGATCTCAACGTTTTTTCCGCTGTCCAGGGTCGGAGCTGAAACCGTGCACGGGGGAGTCCAGTACTCCTAATGAAAGACCCCCTGCTGAATTGCGGTAATTAGGGGCCAGTCTCCACTGAAAGGGGGAAAAAGGGACGAGATCGTACTTTTGAATCAATGGCCAGAAGCCATTGGCAGTGCAGGCATCAACAATAATGGTGTTATTTCACCCATTAACACTTAAGGTACCTCATGCAGTGGCTGTGATATGGTTACTTAACAAAATATCTTTACCAGACATCTCTCCTACATAACAGTTCTTCTTTCACAGCCACACCTTGTTGTCGAGAGATGTGCTACACTTAATCCATCCACACTGCTACCTACCCCACAGATGGAAAGCCAGAAATAACCATCAGTGTTTTACCCAGGCCAGACTTAACTGATATATGTTATGAAAATGCAGAAATAACTATATTTATTCAACAGATCAAGGAAAAAAACCCTGATGGCACAAATGCTACAGGATTTGCAGTAGTAACAGAAACTGAAGTTTTCTTAAAACAACCACTACCAAAAAATTACTCTGTTCAAGCAGTCAAATTGGTAGCTTTAACTGAAGCTTGTAAATTAAATAACAAAAAGGTTGTTAACGTTTACACTGACAGTCAGTATGCCTTCTCAACTGTACATGTGTTAACACAGCATTGGAAAAACAGGTATGTTGACATCCACAGCTAAATGTATAAACTACAAATATTTTAGCATTATTAGATGTTATTCAATTGCCATCTACAATAGACTCGTATGAATGACCGGAAGGAAAACCATACTGCCAAAGAATTTGTTTAAATATGCTGCAGTATTGAGCCACGGACCATGTCATGTCTCAACAGGAGGGATGGAAGCAATAATGAACCAGGTTTTTACAGCATATGGTTTTACTAATTATTAAAAACATTTTTTTAGAATAAATAAATGAATAAAGTTTTGTCTAGCAGGTCAAATATGTGCAAAATACATTCCACAGGGCAATCTAAGACCAAAACGAAGATAATTCCCTAAGCCAGTGTATCTTTTTCAACATATTTGTTTGGATTTCATTATTTCATTATTTTGTAGATTTCATTGAACTAAATTAATGTTAAGGGAAACGATTCTGCTCAGTGACAACAGAGGTTTTTACCAAATGGTCTGAAATATTTCCATGTGCACAAGCAGATGCACTCTCAGTAGCAAAATCACGCGTAAAATAACTCATTTCTAGATTTGAAATTCCTGAAAAGATCTTCAGTGATAATTTGACACACTTTGTAAACAATGTCATCTCACTGATGGCAAAGAACTTAAAATAGACCTTAGAAACCACTGTGATATAGAAGGTTTCGCTAACACATTGGAATTGTTTTACTATTTACATATGCATGTGCAGTGAAGAATTGCTTGCTGCTGATAAATGCAAAGAAGAACAGCTTACACATAAATGCTCACATATAGGCTGCTGAATGCAATGAAGACCTGCTTATCCAGTAAAGTTCAATGTCAATGTGTAATATTCAATTAGGATTTGCAAAACAGTGAAGTTAAACAATGAATGGGTCCATAGTCGGTATGAGAAGACTACAGGAATATTTACCTGGGTGTACGTTCAAACAGAGATGAGAAAATTGCGATAAATTATTGTTTGTTTGTTTGTTAGTATGTATATGAATGTTATGTGTATAAACTGTGTTGAGTTGTAGTTACTCAGTAGTGTCTCAGTGAAACAACCGACGGGGGAAGCCTTGCGGTGACAACAAAAGCAGTGTTTTACTGATCAGTCAAGTTGCTCCAGTGTACTCCATACAAACTGGTTGGCTACTGAAGGGATAGAAAATGGGGAATACTTGTTTTAAAGCAAACAAGGAATTAGATGGGAAAAATACATGTTTTAACGGGACCCAGACAATATTAAATACTCAGACAGATGGGAGAAGAAGTGTAGTTTTGTAGGAAATCACAAAATTATTACATAAAATGAGTGAAATCAATTGAAGAATGCCTTTCTGAAGAGCTGTTTACCACAGATGAGCAGCTTTGCGACCAAGCACATTGTAGATCGCTTTACTGCCAAAATGATCTAGTTTAATGGATTGGTTTAGACATTTATAACAGCATTTTAAGAACAAAGAGAGAAACAAAAAGGGACAACGCTACATGGTGGAAGGTGATGTATAAATAACTGTGTATATGATGAAGGAGAGACCATTTGAGCAGCACAGCCATTTCGCAGCACAGGGACAGCAGTCCAAGTTAAAGGATCTCCCATGTGGTATCACCTGTCACACTGTGTCAAGGCATCAAAAGAAGAAAAAATCACCAAACTCAAGGACAAAGAGACGAAGACTCCGGTGAACGAAGAGAGAGGACTTACAAACCAGAAATACAAAAGGATGCTCGATATCAAGATCCAGAAGAAGAGGCTAACAATGCCACGAACACTTACGATGCTGGGAATGATGCCAGCAATGAACAGAGAAGAAGATTCAGTGTCATCAATCTGCAACACGTGCCTCTAATGAGGGGGTGAATATAGAATCCTCAACGATTACAACGTCTCTGGGAACTGTGACAACAACAAGGTTTAAACCATTTTGATATATATTGTAACCTATTGGCTAAGGAATAGTGCTGAAAATGAGGTAAATCTAATCCACCACTGTCCTTGGTCTTCTGTAGGGTTTTTAAACTAATACGTGGTGGTTTGTTTTTCCACAGAAATTTGGAGATGCATGAATCTAGTGACTTAAACCAAGTAGCAGATGGTTTTATGGGGATCATTGAGAACAAATAGTTAACTTTTGGTAGTATCATCATTTTAATGGTTGTAACTCTCCCCATAAGTGATATAGGTAAGGACTTCCAACGAGAGAGATCGTCCTCTACTCTCTTTACTAATTGCACATAATCCATCTGTACTTATCAGTTTAATATGTGATATGTCTATGCAAGGACTACATATTAAATGGATTTTTATCAATAGGAGTTGAAAAAGGAGCTTGCTCTGTTCACTCCAAGCATCGACCCGGTACTGCAGTGCCGCTGGGAACGGTGCGCTCTCCTCTGCTCTTGTGAAAAAGCTAACAGCGGTGCAGGATGGAAGTTTCTTTTAGTCTGCTGAGAAAAGAGAGTGAATGCGAAGTAGACTTTAACACGGCTCTGGGAGCGAGCCGAGTGCGGGCTAACCAGGAGAAATGCTTGAAAGAAACGCGACACCGAATGAGCGGTCAGAACAAAGCCTCAATACGGTGTTCCTGTGGTGTTTTTATAAAATGCGGTGAAAATAAAGGTGTGAATGCCCCATAGAAAACTAAAAGGTGGAGCGGAAGTGTTCGGCTGCAAGAAGGTGTGAATGTCCGACTATATTTGGTGAAAAGCAGGTGAAGCAAGGTCTGAATGCCCAACCTTACATCATCAAAAGCGAGATCAGACGTTTTTGGCTGCAAGAAGGCCATAGTTTGCCAAAAGCGGGTAAGGTGCGAATGACCGACTAAATATCAACAAAAGTGGGGGCGGAGGTCTTCGGATGCAAGTGGGTGTGAATATCCCACCATACAAGTATGGTGGAGAGGAAGCTGTGAATGGCCGACCATAGTTTGCAAAAAGCGGGTGAGAAAAGGTGCGAATGTCCAACCATACATGATCGAAACAGGGTGTTTGGCTGCGACAAGGTGTGAATGTCCACCCATAATTAATGAAAAGCGGGCAACAAGTAGGTTCGAATGCCATACCATACATCATCAAAAGCAGGAGTGGATGTGTTCGGCTACAAGAAGGTTTGAATGTCCGAGCATAGTTTGTAAAAAGCGGGTAAGAAAAGGTTCGAATGCCCGAACATACACCATCAAAAGAGGGAGCGGAGGTGTTCCGCTGTAAGACGGTGTGAATGTCCGACCATAGTTGGTAAAAAGTGGGTATGAAAAGGTGCGAATGCCCAAATTCGGCTGCAAAAAACTGTGTTCGGCTGCAAAAAGGTGTGAATGTTCGACTAAAGTTTGTAAAAAGCGGGTAAGACAAGGTGCGAATGCCTGACAATGTATGATCAAAAGCGGGAGCGGAGGTGTTCAGCTGCAAGAAGGTCTAAATGTCCATAATTAATTGCTAGAAAACATGAAAGAAAATTTTCGAAAATCAATCCGCACATGATCATAAGTGGGAGAGGAGGTGTTAAGCTGCAAGAAGGTGTGAATATCCTACCATAATTGCTGAAAAATGTGTTATAAACGGTAAGAATCCCGGACCATACCTCATCAAAAGCTAGAGAGGTGGTGTTCGGCTACAAGTAGGTGTGAATGTCTGACTAAAGTTCAAATATATTAACAAAAGCGGGAGGAGAGGTCTTCGGATGAGTGGTTGAGAATTTCCAACCATAATCTATAAATGCGGTGAAAAAAAAGGTGTGATAGAAACCTAAAAGGTGGAGCGGAAGTGTTCGGCTGCAAGAAGGTGTGAATGTCCATCTATAGTTGGTGAAAAGCAGGAAAAGCAAGGTCTGAATGCCCAATCTTACATCATCAAAAGCGAGATCAGAGGTGTTTGGCGGCAAGAAAACGGGTAAGGTGTGAATGACCGACTAAATATCAACAAAAGTGGGGGCGGAGATCTTCGGATGCAAGTGGGTGTGAATATCCCACCATACAAGTATGGTGGAGAGGAAGCTGTGAATGGCCGACCATAGTTTGCAAAAAGCGGGTGAGAAAAGGTGCGAATGTCCAACCATACATGATCAAAACAGGGAGCGGAGGTGTTTGGCTGTGACAAGGTGTGAATGTCCACCCATAATTAATGAAAAGCGGGCAACAAGTAGGTTCGAATGCCCAACCATACATCAACAAAAGCAGGAATGGATGTGTTTGGCTACAAGAAGGTTTGAATGTCCGAGCATAGTTTGTAAAAAGCGGGTAAGAAAAGGTGCGAATGCCCGACAAAGTATGATCAAAAGAGGGAGTGGAGGTTTTCGGCTACAAGGTTTGAATGTACGACCATAGTTTGTAAAAAGCGGGTAAGAAAAGGTGCGAAATCCCGAACATACACCATCAAAAGAGGGAGCGGAGGTGTTACACTTGAAAGACGGTGTGAATGTCCGACCATAGTTGGTAAAAAGTGGGTAAGAAAAGGTTCGAATGCCCGAATATATACCATCAAAAGCGGAAGCGGAGGTGTTCGGCTGCAAGAAGGTGTGAACGTCCGACCAAAGTTTGTAAAAAGCAGTTAAGAAAAGGTTCGAATATCCAACCAAACATAATCAAAAGTGGGAGCAGAGCTGTTCGACTGCAAGTAGGTGTGAATATCCACCCATAATTCCTGAAAAATGGGTAAGAAAAGGTGCGAATGCCCAACCATACATCATCAAAAGAAGAAGTGGATGTGTTCTGCTACAAGAAGGTTTGAATGTCCGACCATAGTTTGTAAAAAGCAGGGAAGAAAAAGTTCGAATGCCCGAACATACACCATCAAAAGAGGGAGCGGAGGTGTTCCGCTGTAAGATGCTGCGAATGTCCGACCATAGTTGGTAAAAAGCGGGTAAGAAAAGGTTAAAAAACCGGACTGTACACAATCAATAGCGGGAGCGGAGTTGTTCGGCTACAAGAAGGTGTGAAAGTCCGACCATGGTTTGTAAAAAGCGGGTAAGACAAGGTGCGAATGCCCGACAATGTATGATCAAAAGAGGGAGCGGAGTGTTTCGGCTGCAAGGTCTGAATTTCCAACCATAATTTGTAAACACCGTTGAAGAAAAGGCTCGAAAGCCCGACTATACACCATCAAAAGCGGGAGCGGAGGTGTTCAGCTGCAAGAAGGTCTGAATGTCCACCAATAATTACTGAAAAATGGGTAAGAAAAGGTGTGAATGCCCAACTATACATCATCACAAGCAGAAGTGGATGTGTTCGGCCACAAGAAGGTTTGAATGTCCGACCATAGTTTGTAAAAGGCGGGTAAGAAAAGGTTCGAATGCCCGAACATACACAATCAAAAGAGGGAGCGGAGGTGTTTCACTGCAAGAAGGTGTGAATGTCCGAGCATAGTTTGTAAAAAGTGGGTAAGAAAAGGTTCGAATGCCAGAACATACACCATCAAAAGAGGGAGCGGAGGTGTTCCGCTGTAAGAAGGTGTGAATGTCCGACCATAGTTGGTAAAAAGCGGGTAAGAAAAGGCTAAAATACCCAACTCTACACAATCAATAGCGGGAGCGGAGTTGTTCGGCTAAAAGAAGGTATGAAAGTCCGACCATGGTTTGTAAAAAGCGGGTAAGAAAAGGTTCGAATGCCAAAATATACACCATCAAAAGCGGAAGCCGAGGTGTTCGGCTGCAAGTAGGTGTGAATGTCAGATCATAATTTGTAAAAAGCTGATGAGAAAGGTGTGAATGACCAACAATAATTGCTGAAAAATGTGTTAGAAAAGGTAAGAATGCCGGACCATTCATCATCAAAAGCGGGAGAAGAGGTGTTCGGCTGCAAGAAGCTGTGAATGTCCAGCCATAATAACTCAAAAACGGGTAAGAAAAGGTAGTATTGCCAGACCATAAATGATCAAAACAGGGAGCGGAGGTGTTCCGCTGTAAGAAGGTGTGAATGTCCCACCATAATTGGTAAAAAGCGGGTAAGAAAAGGTTAAAATACCCGACTGTACACAATCAATAGCGGGAGCGGAGTTGTTTGGCTACTAAAAGGTGTGAAAGTCCGACCATGGTTTGTAAAAAGCGGGTAAGAAAAGTTGCGAATGCCGGACAATGTATGATCAAAAGAGGGAACGGAGGTTTTCGGCTGCAAGAAGGTCTAAATGTCCAACCATAATTTGTAAAAACCGGGGAAGAAAAGGCTCGGAAGCCCCACTATACACCATCAAAAGCGGGAGCGGAGGTGTTCAGCTGCAAGAAGGTCTGAATGTCCATCAATAATTGCTAGAAAACATGAAAAAAAATGTTCGAATATCCAACCGCACATGATCATAAGTGGGAGAGGAGGTGTTCAGCTGCAAGAAGGTGTTAATGTCCACCCATAATTCCTCAAAAATGGGTAAAAAAAAAGGTGCGAATGCCCAACCATACATCATCAAAAGCAGGACTGGATGTGTTCGGCTACAAGAAGGTTTGAATGTCCGAGCATAGTTTGTAAAAAGCGGGTAAGAAAAGGTTCGAATGCCCGAACCTACACCATCAAAAGAGGGAGCGGAGGTGTTCCGCCATAAGAAGGTGTGAATGTCCGACCGTAGTTGGTAAAAAGCGGGTAAGAAAAGGTTAAAATACCCGACTGTACACAATCAATAGCGGGAAGGGATGTGTTCGGCTACAAGAAAGTGTGAAAGTCCAATCATGTTTTGTAAAAAGTGGTTAAGAAAAGGTGCGAATGCCCGACAATGTATGATCAAAAGAGGGAGCGGAGGTTTTCGGCTGCAAGAAGGTCTGAATGTCCAACCATAATTTGTAAAAACCAGGGAAGAAAAGGCTCGAAAGCCCGACTATACACCATCAAAAGCGGGAGCAGAGGTGTTCAGCTGCAAGAAGGTCTCAATGTCCATCAATAATTGCTAGAAAATATGAAAGAAAATTTTCGAATATCAAACCGCACATGATCATATGCGGGAGAGGAGGTGTTCAGCTGCAAGATGGTGTGAATGTCCACCCATAATTCCTGAAAAATGGGTAAAAAAAGGTGCGAATGCCCAACCATACAACATCAAAAGCAGGTGTGAATGTCAGATCATAATTTGCAAAAACCTGATGAGAAATGGTGAGAATGCCCGACTATACACCATCAAATGCGGGAGCGGAGGTGTTCGGCTGTGAGTAGGTGTGAATGTCCGACCATACTTGCTGAAAAATATGACAAAGCAGTTTTCACTTGGTTTGAGTGAAGGAATTCATTTTATATCAAAATCCGAAATTGTGTAGAACTCGTGGAAATAAGTTTATTCTCGGATTCCTAAAGGTTTAGTGTTGTTCTTTGGTATACTGCAAAGTAATACTTTCTATTTTGTTGAAACCGATTCAGACATGGATAAATATGAAGGACAAAGCAGTTTTAACTTGGTTTGAGTGAAGGAATTCATTTTATATCAAAATCCAAAATTGTGTAGAACTGGTGAAAAGAAGCTTATTCTCGGATTCCTAAAGGTTTAGTGTTGTTCTTTGGTATACTGCAAAGTAATACTTTCTATTTTGTTGAAACCCATTCAGACATGGATAAATATGAAGGACAAAGCAGTTTTAACTTGGTTTGAGTGAAGGAATTCATTTTATATCAAAATCCAAAATTGTGTAGAACTCGTGAAAAGAAGCTTATTCTCGGATTCCTGAAAAGGTTTAGAGTTGTTCTTTCCTATCCCGCAAAGTACAACGTTCTTTTTTGTTTAAAGCTATTTAGACATGAATAAATATGAAGGACAAAGCAGTTTTAACTTGGTTTGAGTGAAGGAATTCATTTTATATCAAAATCCGAAATTGTGTAGAACTCGTGAAAAGAAGATTATTCTCGGATTCCTAAAGGTTTAGTGTTGTTCTTTCCTATCCTGCAAAGTACAACGTTCTTTTTTGTTTAAAGCTATTATGACATGGATAAATATGAAGGACAAAGCAGTTTTAACTTAATCGGTTTCAACAAAATAGAAAGTATTACTTTGCAGTATACCAAAGAACAACACTAAACCTTTAGGAAATCCTTCACTCAAACCAAGTGAAAACTGCTTTGTCATATTTTTCAGCAAGTATGGTCGGACATTCACACCTACTCACAGCCGAACACCTCCGCTCCCGCATTTGATGGTGTATAGTCGGACATTCTCACCATTTCTCATCAGGTTTTTGCAAATTATGATCTGACATTCACACCTGCTTTTGATGATGTATGGTTGGGCATTCGCACCTTTTTTTACCCATTTTTCAGGAATTATGGGTGGACATTCACACCTTCTTGCAGCTGAACACCTCCTCTCCCGCATATGATCATGTGCGGTTTGATATTCGAAAATTTTCTTTCATGTTTTTTAGCAATTATTGATGGACATTGAGACCTTCTTGCAGCTGAACACCTCTGCTCCCGCTTTTGATGGTGTATAGTCGGGCTTCCGAGCCTTTTCTTCCCCGGTTTTTACAAATTATGGTTGGACATTCAGACCTTCTTGCAGCCGAAAACCTCCGCTCCCTCTTTTGATCATACATTGTCGGGCATTCACACCTTTTCTTAACCGCTTTTTACAAAACATGGTCGGACTTTCACACCTTCTTGTAGCCGAACACATCCCTTCCCGCTATTGATTGTGTACAGACGGCCATTTTAACCTTTTCTTACCCGCTTTTTACCAACTACGGTCGGACATTCACACCTTCTTATGGCGGAACACCTCCGCTCCCTCTTTTGATGGTGTATGTTCGGGCATTCGCACCTTTTCTTACCCGCTTTTAACAAACTATGCTCGGACATTCAAACCTTGTAGCCGAACACATCCAGTCCTGCTTTTGATGATGTTTGGTTGGCCATTCGAACCTTTTCTTACCCGCTTTTTACCAACTACGGTCGGACATTCACACCTTCTTATGGCGGAACACCTCCGCTCCCTCTTTTGATGGTGTATGTTTGGGCATTCGAACCTTTTCTTACCCGCTTTTTACAAACTATGGTCGGACATTCAAACCTTCTTGTAGCCGAACACATCCAGTTCTGCTTTTGAGGATGTATGGTCGGACTTTCACACCTTTTAGTAGCCAAACAACTCCGCTCCCGCTATTGATTGTGTACAGTCGGGTATTTTAACCTTTTCTTACCCGCTTTTTACCAATTATGGTCGGACATTCACACCTTCTTACAGCGGAACACCTCCGCTCCCTGTTTTGATCATTTATGGTCTGGCAATACTACCTTTTCTTACCCGTTTTTGAGTAATTATGGCTGGACATTCACAGCTTCTTGCATCCGAACACCTCTTCTCTGCTTTTGATGATGAATAGTCCGGCATTCTTACCTTTTCTAACACATTTTTCAGTAATTATTGTCGGTCATTCACACCTTTCTCATCAGCTTTTTGCAAATTGTGATCTGACATTCACACCTACTTGCAGCCGAACACCTCGGCTTCCGTTTTTGATGGTGTATATTTTGGCATTCGAACCTTTTCTTACCCACTTTTTACAAACTATGCTCGGACATTCACACCTTCTTGCAGCCGAACACATCCACTTCTGCTTTTTATGATGTATAGTTGGGCATTCACACCTTTTCTTACCCATTTTTCAGTAATTATTGGTTGGAAATTCAGACCTTGCAGCCGAACACCTCCGCTCCCTCTTTTGATCATACATTGTCGGGCATTCGCACCTTGTCTTACCCGCGTTTTACAAACCATGGTCGGACTTTCACACCTTCTTGTAGCCGAACAACTCCGCTCCCGCTATTGATTGTGTAGAGTCGGGTATTCTAACCTTTTCTTACCCGCTTTTTACCAATTATGGTCGGACTTTCACACCGTCTTACAGCGGAACACCTCCGCTCCCTCTTTTGATGGTGTATGTTCGGGCATTCGAACTTTTTCTTACCCACTTTTTACAAACTATGGTCGGACATTCAAACCTTCTTGTAGCAGAACACATCCACTTCTTCTTTTGATGATGTATGGTTGGGCATTCGCACCTTTTCTTACCCATTTTTCAGGAATTATGGGTGGACATTCACACCTACTTGCAGTCGAACAGCTCTGCTCCCACTTTTGATTATGTTTGGTTGGATATTCGAACCTTTTCTTAACTGCTTTTTACAAACTTTGGTCGGACGTTCACACCTTCTTGCAGCCGAACACCTCCGTTTCCGCTTTTGATGGTATATATTCGGGCATTCGAACCTTTTCTTACCCGCTTTTTACCAACTATGGTCGGACATTCGCACCATCTTACAGCGGAACACCTCCGCTCCCTCTTTTGATGGTGTATTTTCGGGCATTCGCACCTTTTCTTACCCGCTTTTTACAAACTATGGTTGGACATTCAAACCTTCTTGTAGCTGAAAACCTCCGCTCCCTCTTTTGATCATACATTGTCGGGCATTCGCACCTTTTCTTACCCGCTTTTTACAAACTATGCTCGGACATTCAAACCTTCTTGTAGCCAAACACATCCACTCCTGCTTTTGTTGATGTATGGTTGGGCATTCGAACCTACTTGTTGCCCGCTTTTCAATAATTATGGGTGGACATTCACACCTACTTGCAGCCGAACACCTCGGCTTCCGCTTTTGATGGTGTGTATTTTTGCATTCGAACCTTTTCTTACCCGCTTTTTACAAACCATGGTCGGACTTTCACACCTTCTTTTAGCCGAACAACTCCGCTCCCGCTATTGATTGTGTAGAGTCGGGTATTTTAACCTTTTCTTACCCGCTTTTTACCAACTATGGTCGGACATTCACACCTTCTTATAGCGGAAAACCTCCGCTCCCTCTTTTGATGGTGTATGTTCTGGCATTCGAACCTTTTATTACCCACTTTTTACAAACTATGCTCGGACATTCACACCTTCTTGCAGCGAAACACCTCCGCTCCCTCTTTTGATTGTGTATGTTCGGGCATTCAAACCTTTTCTTACCCGCCTTTTACAAACTATGGTCGGACATTCAAACCTTCTTGTGGCCAAACACATCCACTTCTGCTTGTGATGATGTATAGTTGGGCATTCACACCTTTTCTTATCCATTTCTCAGTAATTATTGGTGGACATTCAGACCTTCTTGCAGCTGAACACCTCTGCTCCCGCTTTTGATGGTGTATAGTCGGGCTTTCGAGGCTTTTCTTCAACGGTGTTTACAAATTATGGTTGGAAATTCAGACCTTGCAGCCGAACACCTCCGCTCCCTCTTTTGATCATACATTGTCGGGCATTCGCACCTTGTCTTACCCGCGTTTTACAAACCATGGTCGGACTTTCACACCTTCTTGTAGCCAAACAACTCCGCTCCCGCTATTGATTGTGTACAGTCGGGTATTTTAACCTTTTCTTACCCGCTTTTTACCAATTATGGTCGGACATTCACACCGTCTTACAGCGGAACACCTCCGCTTCCAATTTTGATGGTGTATGTTCGAGCATTCGAACTTTTTCTTACCAACTTTTTACAAGCTATGGTCGGACATTCAAACCTTCTTGTAGCAGAACACATCCACTTCTTCTTTTGATGATGTATGGTTGGGCATTCGCACCTTTTCTTACCCATTTTTCAGGAATTATGGGTGGAAATTCACACCTACTTGCAGTCGAACAGCTCTGCTCCCACTTTTGATTATGTTTGGTTGGATATTCGAACCTTTTCTTAACTGCTTTTTAAAAAACTTTGGTCGGACGTTCACACCTTCTTGCAGCCGAACACCTCCGCTTCCGCTTATGATGGTATATATTCGGGCATTCGAACCTTTTCTTACTCGCTTTTTACCAACTATGGTCGGACATTCGCACCATCTTACAGCGGAACACCTCCGCTCCCTCTTTTGATGGTGTATTTTCGGGCATTCGCACCTTTTCTTACCCGCTTTTTACAAACTATGGTTGGACATTCAAACCTTCTTGTAGCCGAACACATCCAGTTCTGCTTTTGAGGATGTATGGTCGGACTTTCACACCTTTTAGTAGCCAAACAACTCCGCTCCCGCTATTGATTGTGTACAGTCGGGTATTTTAACCTTTTCTTACCCGCTTTTTACCAATTATGGTCGGACATTCACACCTTTTTACAGCAGAACACCTCCGCTCCCTGTTTTGATCATTTATGGTCTGGCAATACTACCTTTTCTTACCCGTTTTTGAGTAATTATGGCTGGACATTCACAGCTTCTTGCATCCGAACACCTCTTCTCTGCTTTTGATGATGAATAGTCCGGCATTCTTACCTTTTCTAACACATTTTTCAGTAATTATTGTCGGTCATTCACACCTTTCTCATCAGCTTTTTGCAAATTATGATCTGACATTCACACCTACTTGCAGCCGAACACCTCGGCTTCCGTTTTTGATGGTGTATATTTTGGCATTCGAACCTTTTCTTACCCACTTTTTACAAACTATGCTCGGACATTCACACCTTCTTGCAGCCGAACACATCCACTTCTGCTTTTTATGATGTATAGTTGGGCATTCACACCTTTTCTTACCCATTTTTCAGTAATTATTGGTTGGAAATTCAGACCTTGCAGCCGAACACCTCCGCTCCCTCTTTTGATCATACATTGTTGGGCATTCGCACCTTGTCTTACCCGCGTTTTACAAACCATGGTCGGACTTTCACACCTTCTTGTAGCCGAACAACTCCGCTCCCGCTATTGATTGTGTAGAGTCGGGTATTCTAACCTTTTCTTACCCGCTTTTTACCAATTATGGTCGGACTTTCACACCGTCTTACAGCGGAACACCTCCGCTCCCTCTTTTGATGGTGTATGTTCGGGCATTCGAACTTTTTCTTACCCACTTTTTACAAACTATGGTCGGACATTCAAACCTTCTTGTAGCAGAACACATCCACTTCTTCTTTTGATGATGTATGGTTGGGCATTCGCACCTTTTCTTACCCATTTTTCAGGAATTATGGGTGGACATTCACACCTACTTGCAGTCGAACAGCTCTGCTCCCACTTTTGATTATGTTTGGTTGGATATTCGAACCTTTTCTTAACTGCTTTTTACAAACTTTGGTCGGACGTTCACACCTTCTTGCAGCCGAACACCTCCGTTTCCGCTTTTGATGGTATATATTCGGGCATTCGAACCTTTTCTTACCCGCTTTTTACCAACTATGGTCGGACATTCGCACCATCTTACAGCGGAACACCTCCGCTCCCTCTTTTGATGGTGTATTTTCGGGCATTCGCACCTTTTCTTACCCGCTTTTTACAAACTATGGTTGGACATTCAAACCTTCTTGTAGCCGAAAACCTCCACTCCCTCTTTTGATCATACATTGTCGGGCATTCGCACCTTTTCTTACCCGCTTTTTGCAAACTATGCTCGGACATTCAAACCTTCTTGTAGCCAAACACATCCACTCCTGCTTTTGTTGATGTATGGTTGGGCATTCGAACCTACTTGTTGCCCGCTTTTCATTAATTATGGGTGGACATTCAGACCTACTTGCAGCCGAACACCTCGGCTTCCGCTTTTGATGGTGTATATTTTTGCATTCGAACCTTTTCTTACCCGCTTTTTACAAACCATGGTCGGACTTTCACACCTTCTTTTAGCCGAACAACTCCGCTCCCGCTATTGATTGTGTAGAGTCGGGTATTTTAACCTTTTCTTACCCGCTTTTTACCAACTATGGTTGGACATTCACACCTTCTTACAGCGGAACACCTCCGCTCCCTCTTTTGATGGTGTATGTTCGGGCATTCGAACCTTTTCTTACCCGCTTTTTACAAACTATGCTCGGACATTCACACCTTCTTGCAGCGAAACACCTCCGCTCCCTCTTTTGATTGTGTATGTTCGGGCATTCAAACCTTTTCTTACCCGCCTTTTACAAACTATGGTCGGACATTCAAACCTTCTTGTGGCCGAACACATCCACTTCTGCTTTTGATGATGTATAGTTGGGCATTCACACCTCTTCTTACCCATTTTTCAGTAATTATTGGTGGACATTCAGACCTTCTTGCAGCTGAACACCTCTGCTCCCGCTTTTGATGGTGTATAGTCGGGCTTTCGAGGCTTTTCTTCAACGGTGTTTACAAATTATGGTTGGAAATTCAGACCTTGCAGCCGAACACCTCCGCTCCCTCTTTTGATCATACATTGTCGGACATTCGCACCTTGTCTTACCCGCGTTTTACAAACCATGGTCGGACATTCACAGCTTCCTCTCCACCATACTTGTATGGTGGGATATTCACACCCACTTGCATTCGAAGACCTCCGCCCCCACTTTTGTTGATATTTAGTCGGTCATTCACACCTTACCCGTTTTCTTGCAGCCAAACACCTCTGATCTCGCTTTTGATGATGTAAGATTGGGCATTCAGACCTTGCTTTTCCTGCTTTTCACCAACTATAGACGGACATTCACACCTTCTTGCAGCCGAACACTTCCGCTCCACCTTTTAGGTTTCTATCACACCTTTTTTTTCACCGCATTTTATAGATTATGGTTGGAAATTCTCAACCACTCATCCGAAGACCTCTCCTCCCGCTTTTGTTAATATATTTGAACTTTAGTCAGACATTCACACCTACTTGCAGCCGAACACCACCTCTCTAGCTTTTGATGATGTATGGTCCGGCATTCTTACCGTTTCTAACACATTTTTCAGCAATTATGGTAGGACATTCACACCTTCTTGCAGCTGAACACCTCCTCTCCCACTTATGATCATGTGCAGATTGATTTTCGAAAATTTTCTTTCATGTTTTCTAGCAATTAATGATGGACATTTAGACCTTCTTGCAGCTGAACACCTCCGCTCCCGCTTTTGATCATACATTGTCAGGCATTCGAACCTTGTCTTACAAACTTTAGTCAAACATTCACACCTTTTTGCAGCCGAACACAGTTTTTTTCAGCCGAACTTGGGCATTCGAACCTTTTCATACCCACTTTTTACCAACTATGGTCGGACATTCAAACCTTCTTGTAGCCGAACACATCCAGTCCTGCTTTTGATGATGTATGTTCAGGCATTCGAACCTTTTCTTACCAACAAGAAGTTGAAATCCATCTACACATTGATAAATATGAAGGACAAAGCAGTTCCCACTTGCCCATAAGAAAATAAGCTTATTCTCGGATTCCTGATCCTTCAGTGTTGCTCTTTCTTCTACTGCAAAATACAATGTTGTTCTTTGTTGAAGTCGATCTAGACATTGATAAATATGAAGGAAAAAGCAGTTTTAACTTGGTTTAAGTGAATGAATTCATTTTATACATAAAATCCGAAATCGTGCAGAACTCATGAAAATAAGCTTATTCTCGGATTCCTAAAACTTTTGATTGGCTCTTTCTTTTACTGCAAAGTACAACGTTGTTTTTTTGTTTAAATCTATCGAGACATTGATAAATATGAAGGTAAAAGCCGTTTTAACATAGTTTGAGTGAAGGAATTGATTTTATAGATAAAATCCCAAATCATGCAGAACTCCTCAAAAGGGGCGTATGGCTTAATCACAAGTGTGGTTCTTTCTCATTCAGGGTAGTATGAGGAAGTTTATGCTTGAAATATATGTAGAAATGGGTACATATGAAGGACAAAGCAGTGTTAACTTAGTTTGAGTGAAGGAATTCATTTTATACATAAAATCCCAAATCATGCAGAACGTATGAAAAGAAGCTTATTCTCGGATTCCTGATCCTTCAGTTTTGCTCTTTCTTCTACTGCAAAATACAATGTTGTTCTTTGTTGAAGTCGATCTAGACATTGATAAATATGAAGGAAAAAGCAGTTTTAACTTGGTTTAAGTGAATGAATTCATTTTATACATAAAATCCGAAATCGTGCAGAACTCATGAAAATAAGCTTATTCTCGGATTCCTAAAACTTTTGATTGGCTCTTTCTTTTATTGCAAAGTACAACGTGGTTTTTTTGTTTAAATCTATCGAGACATTGATAAATATGAAGGTAAAAGCCGTTTTAACATAGTTTGAGTGAAGGAATTAATTTTATAGATAAAATCCCAAATCATGCAGAACTCCTCAAAAGGGAGGTATGGCTTAATCACAAGTGTGGCTCTTTCTCATTCAGGGTAATATGAGGAAGTTTATGCTTGAAATATATGTAGAAATGGGTACACATGAAGGACAAAGCAGTGTTAACTTAGTTTGCGTGAAGAAATTCATTTTATACATAAAATCCGAAATCGTGCAGAACTCATGAAAATAAGCTTATTCTCGGATTCCTAAAACTTTTGATTTGCACTTTCTTTTACTGCAAAGTACAACGTTGTTTTTTGTTGAAATCTATCTAGACATTGATAAATACCAGCCAAAACTCTGCTGCCACTTTTGATAATTTATGGTTGGGCATTCTTACCTTTTCTTACCCGCTTTTTACAAATTATGATCTTACATTCCCACCTACTTGCAGTCGAACACCTTCTCATCCACTTATGATCATGTGCGGTTGGGCTTTCGCACCTTTTCTTACCCATTTTTCAGTAATTATGGGTGGATATTCAGACCTTCTTGCAGCTGAAAACCTCCGCACCTCTTTTGATCATACATTGTCGGGCATTCACACCTTGTCTTACCCGCTTTTTACAAACTTTAGTCGGACATTCAAACCTTCTTGCAGCTGAACCACCTCCGCTCCCTGTTTTGATCATATATGGTCTGGCAATAGTACCTTTTCTTACCCGTTTGTGAGTAATTATGGCTGGACATTCACACCTTCTTGCAGCCGAACACAACCTCTCCCGCTTTTGATGATATATGGTCCGGCATTCTTACATTTTCTAACACATTTTTCAGTATTTGAACCTTCTCTTACCCGCTTTTTACAAACCATGGTTGGACTTTCATACCTTCTTGTAGCTGAACAACTCCACTCCTGCTTTTGATGATTTATGGTTGGACATTCGCATCTTTTCCTACCCATTTTTCAGTAATTATGGGTGGATATTCACATCTTCTTGCAGCTGAACACCTCCTCTCCCGCTAATGATCATGTAAGGTTTGATATTCGAAAATTTTCTTTCATGTTTTAAAGCAATTATTAATGGACATTCACACCTACTTGCAGCCGAACACCACCTCTCCCGCTTTTGATGATGTATGGACCGGCATTCTTACCTTTTCTAACACATTTTTCAGCAATTATGGTTGGAGAATCACACCTACTCACAGTCGAACAACTCCGCTACCGCATTTGATGGTGTATAGTCGGGATTTCTCACCCTTTCTCATCAGCTTGTTGCAAATTATTCTCTGACAGTCACACCTACTTGCAGTCGAACAGCTCTGCTCCCGCTTTTGATTATGTTTGGTTAGATATTCGAACCTTTTCTTAACTGCTTTTTTACAAACTTTGGTCGGACGTTCACACCTTCTTGCAGCCGAACACATACGCTTCCGGTTTTGATAGTGTATATTCGGGCATACGAACCTTTTCTTACCCGCTTTTTACAAACCATGGTCGGACTTTCACACCTTCTCTTAGCTGAACAACTCCGCTCCCTCTTTTGATTGTGTACAGTCGGGTATTTTAACCTTTTCTTACCCGCTTTTTACCAACTATGATCGGACATTCACACCGTCTTACAGCGGAACACCTCCGCTCCCTCTTTTGATGGTGTATGTTCGGGCATTCGAACCTTTTCTTACCCGCTTTTACAAACCAGGGTCGGACTTTCACACCTTTTAGTAGCCGAACAACTCCGCTCCCGCCATTGATTGTGTACAGTCGGGTATTTTAACCTTTTCTTACCCGCTTTTTACCAACTATGGTCAGACATTCACACCGTCTTACAGCGGAACACCTCCTCTCCCGCTTATGATCATGTACGGTTTGATATTCGAAAATTTACTTTCTTGTTTTAAAGCAATTATTGATGGACATTCAAACCTTCTTTTTGATTGTGTATAGTCGGGCTTTCGAGCCTTTTCTTCCCGGTTTTTACAAACCATGGTGTGACTTTCACACCTTCTTGTAGCCAAACAACTCCGCTCCCGCTATTGATTGTGTACAGTCGGGTATTTTAACCTTTTCTTACCCGCTTTTTACCAACTATGGTCGGACATTCACACCGTCTTACAGCGGAACACCTCTGCTCCCGCTTTTGATGGTGTATAGTCGGGCTTTCGAACCTTTTCTTACCCGCTTTTTACAAACTATGGTGGGACATTCAAACCTTCTTGTATCCGAAAACCTCCGCTCTCTCTTTTGATCATACATTGTCGGACATTCGCACCTTTTCGTACCCGCTTTTTACAAACCATGGTTGGACTTTCACACCTTTTAGTAGCCGAACAACTCCGCTCCCGCTATTGATTGTGTACAGTCGGGTATTTTAACCTTTTCTTACCCGCTTTTTACCAACTATGGTTGGACATTCACACCTTCTTACAGCAGAACACCTCCGCTCCCTGTTTTGATTATGTATGGTTTGACATTCGCACCTTCTCTCACCCGCCTTTTACTATGGTCGGCCATTCACAGCTTCCTCTCCACCATACTTGTATGGTGGGATATTCACACCCACTTGCATCCGAAGACCTCTGCCCCAAATTTTGTTGATATTTAGTCGGACATTCGCACCTTACCTGCTTTTGGCAAACTATGGCCTTCTTGCAGCCAAACACCTCTGATCTTGCTTTTGATGATGTAAGGTTGGGCATTCAGACCTTGCTTCACCTGCTTTTCACCAAATATAGTCGGACATTCACACCTTCTTGCAGCCGAACACTTCCGCTCCACCTTTTAGTGTTCTATCACACCTTTTTTTCACCGCATTTTATACATTATGGTTGGAAATTTTCAACCACTCTCATCCGAAGACCTCTCCTCCCGCTTTTGTTAATATATTTGAACTTTAGTCGGACATTCAAACCTTCTTGCAGCTGAACCACCTCCGCTCCCTGTTTTGATCATATATGGTCTGGCAATACTACCTTTTCTTACCCGTTTGTGAGTAATTATGGCTGGACATTCACACCTACTTGCAGCCGAACACAACCTCTCTCGCTTTTGATGATGTATGGACCGGCATTCCTACCTTTTCTAACACATTTTTCAGCAATTATGGTCGGAGATTCACACCTACTCACAGCCGAACAACTCCGCTCCCGCATTTGATGGTGTATAGTCGGGCATTCTCACCCTTTCTCATCAGCTTTTTGCAAATTATGATCTGACATTCACACCTACTTGCAGTCGAACAGCTCTGCTCCCGCTTTTGATTATGTATGGTTGGATATTCGAACCTTTTCTTAACTGCTTTTTACAAACTTTGGTTGCACGTTCACACCTTCTTGTAGCCGAACACATGCACTCCTGCTTTTGATGATGTATGGTTCGGCATTCGCACCTTTTTTTTACCCATTTTTCAGGTATTATGGGTGGACATTCACACCTTCTTGCAGTTGAACACCTCCTCTCCCACTTATGATCATGTGCGGTTTGATTTTCGAAAATTTTCTTTCATGTTTTCTAGCAATTATTGATGGACATTTAGACCTTCTTGCAGCTGAACACCACCTCTCCCGATTTTGATGATGTATGGACCGGCATTTTTACCTTTTCTAACACATTTTTCAGCAATTATGGTTGGAGATTCACACCTACTCACAGCCGAACAACTCCGCTACCGCATTTGATGGTGTATAGTCGGGCATTCTCACCCTTTCTCATCAGCTTTTTGCAAATTATGATCTGACATTCACACCTACTTCCAGTCGAACAGCTCTGCTCCCGCTTTTGATTATGTTTGGTTAGATATTCGAACCTTTTCTTAACTGCTTTTTACAAACTTTGGTCGGACGTTCACAATATCTTGCAGCCGAACACCTCCGCTTCCGCTTTTGATGGTGTATATTCGGGCATACGAACCTTTTCTTACCCGCTTTTTACAAACCAAGGTTGGACTTTCACACCTTCTCTTAGCTGAACAACTCCGCTCCCTCTTTTGATTGTGTACAGTCGGGTAATTTAACCTTTTCTTACCCGCTTTTTACCATCTATGATCGGACATTCACACCGTCTTACAGCGGAACACCTCCGCTCCCTCTTTTGATGATGTATGGTTAGGCATTCGCACCTTTTTTTTTACCCATTTTTGAGGAATTATGGGTGGACATTCACACCTTCTTGCAGCTGAACACCTCCTCTCCCACTTATGATCATGTGCGGTTGGATATTCGAAATTTTTTCTAGCAATTATTGATGGACATTCAGCTGAACACCTCCGCTCCCTCTTTTGATGGTGTATATTTTGGCATTCGAACCTTTTCTTACCCGCTTTTTACAAACCATGGTCGGATGTTCACACCTTTTAGTAGCCAAACAACTCCGCTCCCGCTATTGATTGTGTACAGTCGGGTATTTTAACCTTTTCTTACCCGCTTTTTACCAATTATGGTCGGACATTCACACCTTCTTTCGGCGGAACACCTCCGCTCCCTGTTTTGATAATTTATGGTCTGGCAATACTACCTTTTCTTACCCGTTTTTAGGTAATTATGGCTGGACATTCACAGCTTCTTGCAGCCGAACACCTCTTCTCCCGCTTTTGATGATGAATTGTCCGGCATTCTTACCTTTTCTAACACATTTTTCAGCAATTATTGTCGGTCATTCACACCTTTCTCATCAGCTTTTTGCAAATTATGATCTGACATTCACACCTACTTGCAGCCGAACACCTCGGCTTCCGCTTTTGATGGTGTATATTTTGGCATTCGAACCTTTTCTTACCCGCTTTTTACAAACCATGGTCGGACTTTCACACCTTCTTTTAGCCGAACAACTCCGCTCCTGCTATTGATTGTGTAGAGTCGGGTAATTTAACCTTTTCTTACCCGCTTTTTACCAACTATGGTCGGACATTCACACCTTCTTACAGCGAAACACCTCCGCTCCCTCTTTTGATTGTGTATGTTCGGGCATTCGAACCTTTTCTTACCCGCCTTTTACAAACTATGGTCGGACATTCAAACCTTCTTGTGGCCGAACACATCCACTTCTGCTTTTGATGATGTATAGTTGGGCATTCATACCTTTTCTTACCCATTTTTCAGTAATTATTGGTGGACATTCAGACCTTCTTGCAGCTGAATACCTCCGCTCCCGCTTTTGATGGTGTATAGTCGGGCTTTGGAGGCTTTTCTTCAACGGTGTTTACAAATTATGGTTGGAAATTCAGACCTTGCAGCCTAAAATCTCCGCTCCCTCTTTTGATCATACATTGTCGGGCATTCGCACCTTGTCTTACCCGCGTTTTAAAAACCATGGTCGGACTTTCACACCTTCTTGTAGCCGAACAACTCCGCTCCCGCTATTGATTGTGTACAGTCGGGTTTTTTAACCTTTTCTTACCCACTTTTTACCAACTACGGTCGGACATTCACACCTTCTTATGGCGGAACACCTCCGCTGCCTCTTTTGATGGTGTATGTTCGGGCATTTGAACCTTTTCTTACCCGCTTTTTACAAACTATGGTCGGACATTCAAACCTTCTTGCAGCTGAACACCTCCTCTCCCACTTATGATCATGTGCGGTTGGATATTCGAAATTTTTTTTTCATGTTTTCTCGCAATTATTGATGGACATTCAGACCTTCTTGCAGCTGAACACCTCCGCTCCCTATTTTGATGGTGTATATTTTGGCATTCGAACCTTTTCTTACCCGCTTTTTACAAACCATGGTCGGACTTTCACACCTTTTAGTAGCCAAACAACTCCGCTCCCGCTATTGATTGTGTACAGTCGGGTATTTTAACCTTTTCTTACCCGCTTTTTACCAATTATGGTCGGACATTCACACCTTCTTTCAGCGGAACACCTCCGCTCCCTGTTTTGATAATTTATGGTCTGGCAATACTACCTTTTCTTACCCGTTTTTAGGTAATTATGGCTGGACATTCACAGCTTCTTGCAGCCGAACACCTCTTCTCCCGCTATTGATGATGAATGGTCCGGCATTCTTACCTTTTCTAACACATTTTTCAGCAATTATTGTCGGTCATTCACACCTTTCTCATCAGCTTTTTGCAAATTATGATCTGACATTCACACCTACTTGCAGCCAAACACCTCGGCTTCCGCTTTTGATGGTGTATATTTTGGCATTCGAACCTTTTCTTACCCGCTTTTTACAAACCATGGTCGGACTTTCACACCTTCTTTTAGCCGAATAACTCCGCTCCCGCTATTGATTGTGTAGAGTCGGGTATTTTAACCTTTTCTTACCCGCTTTTTACCAACTATGGTCGGACATTCACACCTTCTTACAGCGGAACACCTCCGCTCCCTCTTTTGATGGTGTATGTTCTGGCATTCGAACCTTTTCTTACCGACTTTTTACAAACTATGCTCGGACATTCACACCTTCTTGCAGCGAAACACCTCCGCTCCCTCTTTTGATTGTGTATGTTCGGGCATTCAAACCTTTTCTTACCCGCCTTTTACAAACTATGGTCGGACATTCAAACCTTCTTGTGGCCGAATACATCCACTTCTGCTTTTTATGATGTATAGTTGGGCATTCACACCTTTTCTTACCCATTTTTCAGTAATTATTGGTGGACATTCAGACCTTCTTGCAGCTGAACACCTCTGCTCCCGCTTTTGATGGTGTATAGTCGGGCTTTCGAGGCTTTTCTTCAACGGTGTTTACAAATTATTGTTGGAAATTTAGACCTTGCAGCCGAACACCTCCGCTCCCTCTTTTGATCATACATTGTCGGGCATTCGCACCTTGTCTTACCCGCGTTTTACAAACCATGGTCGGACTTTCACACCTTCTTGTAGCCGAACAACTCCGCTCCCGCTATTGATTGTGTACAGTCGGGTATTTTAACCTTTTCTTACCCGCTTTTTACCAATTATGGTCGGACATTCACACCGTCTTACAGCGGAACACCTCCGCTCCCTCTTTTGATGGTGTATGTTCGGGCATTCGAACTTTTTCTTACCCACTTTTTACAAACTATGGTCGGACATTCAAACCTTCTTGTAGCAGAACACATCCACTTCTTCTTTTGATGATGTATGGTTGGGCATTCGCACCTTTTCTTACCCATTTTTCAGGAATTATGGGTGGACATTCACACCTACTTGCAGTCGAACAGCTCTGCTCCCACTTTTGATTGTTTGGTTGGATATTCGAACCTTTTCTTAACTGCTTTTTACAAACTTTGGTCGGACATTCACACCTTCTTGCAGCCGAACACCTCCGCTTCCGCTTTTGATGGTATATATTCGGGCATTTGAACCTTTTTTTACCCGCTTTTTACCAACTATGGTCGGACATTCGCACCATCTTACAGCGGAACACCTCTACTCCCGCTTTTGATGATGAATGGTCTGGCATTCTTACCTTTTCTAACACATTTTTCAGCAATTATTGTCGGTCATTCACACCGTCATTGGAGACGTCCTTTGAGTGAAGGAATATATTTCCCCATTCCAAGTCTGAGAATGGGAAACAGTAGTGAAAAAATATGTGCGCCTACTTTATTGGCTGTGTCGCTCACTCCAGAGCAATTCGATTTTTTTAATGTTTGTGGTGCTCGCCCTCACATTTCCTTGGCCAAACCTACACACTGGCATTGACAAGGTGTGGGAGAGTTTGTTGCTACATGTCAGAAAGAAACAGATTGGACCGTTTCACCTGCTGATCCAAATTTGATGTTTTCTGAACGATTGTCGGCATACAAAAAAACATTTTTGAGTACAATGCATTGTCAAAGAACTGTGGAATTAATTCCTACCACAGAATCACATTTTTCAGCAACTTTTGTTGGTCATTCACATCTTTCTCATCAGCTTTTTGCAAATTATGATCTGACATTCACACCTACTTGCAGCCGAACACCTCGGCTTCCGCTTTTGATGGTGTATATTTTGGCATTCGAACCTTTTCTTACCCGCTTTTTACAAACCATGGTCGGACTTTCACACCTTCTTTTAGCCGAACAACTCCGCTCCCGCTATTGATTGTGTAGAGTCGGGTATTTTAACCTTTTCTTACCCGCTTTTTACCAACTATGGTCGGACATTCACACCTTCAACATGCCCTTCAATGTCCACAATTTTGGCGTCACGAACAGGATCCCTCGACTGGTGTCTCTGGACCGGACCGCAGTGCATGGCCAGCCTGGACTGAAGTAGCTGTTCCAGCCTCATACCTCCAAGGCCTTTTCTGAGAGAGAGGACTGGCAGGTCCTTTTCCTGAATACCAGCGCTGGGATCATTTTTTAAATATGATAGTCTGAGACGATAGGACTGCTTTTTAGTTTTTATTTGAATAAAAGAGGGTTTCCCGGTTGTGTCATTAGTGAGACAGAGATTTCATGGGTAAGTGAAACTTTTGAAGCAGTCCGAAGAAGTGTGAAGTACTCCGAAGAAGTGTGAGTACAGATTAAAGGTCCTCATTGGAGACGTCCTTTGAGTGAAGGAATATATTTCCCCATTCCAAGTCTGAGAATGGGAAACAGTAGGTCTCAGACTTTTGACCCTACCGGGGGACCTAAGCATGTTGAAATGAAAAAGAAATATGGTCCAGAGGTTTTCCACCTGAAGGTTCTTTTAGTATGTTAGAAATAAGAAAATTAGAATAAAAGTTTTGCAAATATGAGAAAGAGATGAAGCAAAAAAAAGAAAATTAAGTTTAAATAAGAAGTAAGAAAGGTATAGAATGTTGGAAAAAATAAAGTGTATTAAGAGAAAGAAAGGAAAATGTGAAACAAATGCCATGACGGAATGATGATAATAATTTAGTATGTGGACGAAAACATAATTCAGCTCTGATTAAGACTGAATCTTCTTTTAAACCACCACCATATTCCACTGATAACACTTTTTCTCCTTCTGCACCTCTTTACCCCACCCTGAGCGCTCTCGCTGTGCCGGATCCAGACCTGGACTCCTGCCCTCCACGATGCCTGCAACAACAACAGCCAGCCCTGCCACAAGCCTCTGGCTCTCGGGAAGAAGGGACTTCTTCCATCCTCCCTCGGGAAGAAATTCCATCATTCTCACAACATCAGTTACATAGGTCTGATGATGAGGAAAAGGAAGACGTTTGGTTCTCCAGCGTACCTGCCCAAGAACTTTTAACGCAAGTGACAAAAATCCTTTACCCACAATCTGGACTTCAGAGATCTAAACGTGAGAAAAAACAAAACCAGATTCAAACCATGCCTATGGTTAAAGTTGCAGTTCCCACTGGACCATTACTGGTTTATCGACCCTGGACTGAGACTGACATCATGGAAGCATAACAATGCTTACCAGATCCAGAGATTTCTGGACCCCATTTTGCTGACGAGTTGCGAGATTTCTGCGCACAATTCTGCCCGACCGGGGTTGAATTGCGTCGCATATTGGCAAAAAAGTTCAAACTGACCGACCTCTGCAAAATAGAGGCCAGTATGCTACAACTGGATTTGCGACCTACCAACAGTGAACGAGGACATAATGATAACGCTCAATATGAAGCAGCCATCCAAAGACTGTGTCAAGCCATCACCACTCAATTTCCAACCAAAATCAATATGTCCCACATTTACACCTGCAAACAGAAACCCGGTGAAGGGACTGATGATTTTGTACACCGCATCCTTGAGGAAGTCAGCAAGCACAGCGGTCATCAGAGACCAAGGGATTTGGGTAATGAATCAGGACCATGGGAGAGTATTGCATGCAATGCAATAATTAAAGGCCTCATGCCAGATGTCGCCACTGAAGTAAAGAACATTTACGTGGGATGGTGTGAGGGTCCTCGTTTGGCTGACGTTCGCCGATATGCTCGCCATGCTCATAACCAAGTTGAGACGCGTAAGACAACCAAAAGGGACAAGTGTGAAAAGGAGCTGCATTTGGCAACCATGACCATGTATTACGCAGTTGGTGTAAACAGAGGACGAGGCCGAAGTTGAAGACGTGGACGTGTGGGAGAGGAGGTCGAAATGGGCCACGCCAGAGCTATGATCCGAATATTTGTTTTTACTGTGGCTGTGTCCACAGCTGAAAAGTGATGAAATTGGGCAAAAGGCTGACTGAGGGTGGGAGGCAGGTTCTGGACGTCACGCGGCAGCGGAGCCTCCACTAATGGGTGATAGCACAAACACACTCACACATTTTTCCTGCTCTGTGTAGTGAAGAAACGCTTGCCGACTGTGATTCACGTAGTAAAGTTTTGCATGCTAGTTCCGTCCTAGAGCAAAGATATTTCTCTCAGAATATAGGAACTTATGTTCATCAGTAGTGACGTCAGGGGAGGTTGATTGTCCTCCAAAGTTAAGTGGAAACCACGTTTACTCTATGTCTGCATCAGGCCAGGTTGTGAAGGAGAAAATGACATCGCCCATTGCGTGTGTCACTCCCGATGGGTTCTCCTTCAAACACTCATTTTTGTTATCAGAGTTGTGTCCCATTAACCTGATGGGCTGTGATCTCATGTGTAAATTAGGCATTATTTTAACTTCTACACCAGAGGGTGTTAACGTTATGTTACAGCCTGACAAAGTTTTTACAGCAGTGCAGTTTGATTCATCTGCACTTACATATGCTTATGAGTGGAAACTTCCCAGCTCTCCTTTTTCACAACAACTAGTGGAAGAAGCAAAAGCGTTAGTTTCACCCCTTTCTGATTTCATGCAACCTGCTGATTTGCACTGAACATCACACATTTCTTTGGGGCCTGACAATGACTATGAGAAGAAGTGAAAAAATATGTGCGCCTACTTTATTGGCTGTGTCGCTCACTCCAGAGCAATTCGATTTTTTTAATGTTTGTGGTACTCGCCCTCACATTTCCTTGGCCAAACCTACACACTGGCATTGACAAGGTGTGGGAGAGTTTGTTGCTACATGTCAGAAAGAAACGGATTGGACCGTTTCACCTGCTGATCCAAATTTGATGTTTTCTGAACGATTGTCAGCATACAAAAAAACATTTTTGAGTACAATGCATTGTCAAAGAACTGTGGAATTAATTCCTACCACAGAATCACATTTTGAAGCATGTTTTTAATCTGAAAAAGATTTGTCTTCGATACCCATGTTGGCTGAAGTGCCCAATGATCTTTGGGCGAAGAGCAAATATGATGTGGGGTTGTTTATTGTTGAAACTAGATTAGAAGTAGATAAATATGAAGGACAAAGCAGTTTGAACTTGGTTTGAGAGAAGGAATTAATTTTATTGCAAAATCCGAATTCATGCATAACTCGTCAAATAGATAGTGAAGTGTCGTTCGTGAGCGATTTGTTCGATATGAACAAATTTTTTATATGACTCGGGAGTCTCAGTGAGTGATTCGTTCATTTTCATGCAGTACCCTTCCTCACCACATGGCAGGCGGCAGCTTCATAAGCTCAGTCAGCAGGACAGGAAACAGTATTGATTCGTTCATGACTCAACTCCTCGACTGACGGGTCCTCGCACAGGAAACAGTATTGATTAGTTTACGACTCAACTCCTTGGGTCTTCGTTCATTTGTCACGTTTTAAATTCTACGTTTCATTTGACAGGCTGAAGAGCAGTAGGCACAACAGTTCGTTCACAAACCGCATCGGTAATCTCATAGACTATTCTACCATCAACAACTTGGAACCCACAATCGACTCTCTAGATGCAGAAAAAGCATTTAATGGAGGGAACTGGAAATTTTTATTCGCAGCATAAACCAAATTCGGGTTTGGGTCACACTTCATCAACTGGATAAGGATATTATATAGCTCCCCAAATGCAAGTGTCAGGACAAATGATCAAACTTCTCCAAGCTTCAGTCTGCAGAGAGGTACAAGACAGGGTTGCTCACTTTCTCCCTCACTTTTTGCTATTTTCATCAAACCTTTAGCAGCTGCTATCAGACAAGATAGAAATATTAAAGGCATCCAACCCCAAAATATTGAGCATAAAATAAGTCTTTATGCTGATGATGTATTATTTTTCCTTCAGAACTCAGAGACGTCTCTCACTCACACGATCACACTCATAAATAAATTCTCGGCACTTTCTGACTACTCTATCAAATGGTCTAAGACCACAGTTCTGCCCATTAACTGTAGGGTCCAGAATATACCTGCGATCACTTTACAGTCAGGAAATATTAGATATTTAGGCATAAACATTTCCTCCAGGCTCTCAGAGCTAACAAAGCTAAATTATGTGCAATTATTAAAGAGAGTAGAGGACGATCTCTCTCGTTGGAAGTCCTTACCTATATCACTTATGGGGAGAGTTACAACCATTAAAATGATGATACTACCAAAAGTTAACTATTTGTTCTCAATGATCCCCATAAAACCATTTGCTACTTGGTTTAAGTCACTAGATTCATGCATCTCCAAATTTCTGTGGAAAAACAAACCACCACGTATTAGTTTAAAAACCCTACAGAAGACCAAGGACAGTGGTGGATTAGATTTACCTAATTTTCAGCACTATTCCTTAGCCAATAGGTTACAATATATATCAAAATGGTTTAAACCTTGTTGTTGTCACAGTTCCCAGAGACGTTGTAATCGTTGAGGATTCTATATTCACCCCCTCATTAGAGGCACGTGTTGCAGATTGATGACACTGAATCTTCTTCTCTGTTCATTGCTGGCATCATTCCCAGCATCGTAAGTGTTCGTGGCATTGTTAGCCTCTTCTTCTGGATCTTGATATCGAGCATCCTTTTGTATTTCTGGTTTGTAAGTCCTCTCTCTTCGTTCACCGGAGTCTTCGTCTCTTTGTCCTTGAGTTTGGTGATTTTTTCTTCTTTTGATGCCTTGACACAGTGTGACAGGTGATACCACGTGGGAGATCCTTTAACTTGGACTGCTGTCCCTGTGCTGCGAAATGGCTGTGCTGCTCAAATGGTCTCTCCTTCATCATATACACAGTTATTTATACATCACCTTCCACCATGAAGCGTTGTCCCTTTTTGTTTCTCTCTTTGTTCTTAAAATGCTGTTATGCATGTCTAAACCAATCCATTAAACTAGATCATTTTGGCAGTAAAGCGATCTACAATGTGCTTGGTCGCAAAGCTGCTCATCTGTGGTAAACAGCTCTTCAGAAAGGCATTCTTCAATTGATTTCACTAATTTTATGTAATAATTTTGTGATTTCCTACAAAACTACACTTCTTCTCCCATCCGTCTGAGTATTTAATATTGTCTGGGTCCCGTTAAAACATGTATTTTTCCCATCTAATTCCTTGTTTGCTTTAAAACAAGTATTCCCCATTTTCTATCCCTTCAGTAGCCAACCAGTTTGTATGGAGTACACTGGAGCAACTTGACTGATCAGTAAAACACTGCTTTTGTTGTCACCGCAAGGCTTCCCCCGTCGGTTGTTTCACTGAGACACTACTGAGTAACTACAACTCAACACAGTTTATACACATAACATTCATATACATACTAACAAACAAACAAACAATAATTTATCGCAATTTTCTCATCTCTGTTTGAACGTACACCCAGGTAAATATTCCTGTAGTCTTCTCATACCGACTATGGACCCATTCATTGTTTAACTTCACTGTTTTGCAAATCCTAATTGAATATTACACATTGACATTGAACTTTACTGGATAAGCAGGTCTTCATTGCATTCAGCAGCCTATATGTGAGCATCTATGTGTAAGCTGTTCTTCTTTGCATTTATCAGCAGCAAGCAATTCTTCACTGCACATGCATATGTAAATAGTAAAACAATTCCAATGTGTTAGCGAAACCTTCTATATCACAGTGGTTTCTAAGATCTATTTTAAGTTCTTTGCCATCAGTGAGATGACATAGTTTACAAAGTGTGTCAAATTATCACTGAAGATCTTTTCAGGAATTTCAAATCTAGAAATGAGTTATTTTACGCGTGATTTTGCTACTGAGAGTGCATCTGCTTGTGCACATGGAAATATTTCAGACCATTTGGTAAAAACCTCTGTTGTCACTGAGCAGAATCGTTTCCCTTAACATTAATTTAGTTCAATGAAATCTACACAATAATGAAATAATGAAATACAAACAAATATGTTGAAAAAGATACACTGGCTTAGGGAATTATCTTCGTTTTGGTCTTAGATTGCCCTGTGGAATGTATTTTGCACATATTTGACCTGCTAGACAAAACTTTATTCATTTATTTATTCTAAAAAAATGTTTTTAATAATTAGTAAAACCATATGCTGTAAAAACCTTGTTCATTATTGCTTCCATCCCTCCTGTTGAGACATGACATGGTCCGTGGCTCAATACTGCAGCATATTTAAACAAATTCTTTGGCAGTATGGTTTTCCTTCCGGTCATTCATACGAGTCTATTGTAGATGGCAATTGAATAACATCTAATAATGCTAAAATATTTGTAGTTTATACATTTAGCTGTGGATGTCAACATACCTGTTTTTCCAATGCTGTGTTAACACATGTACAGTTGAGAAGGCATACTGACTGTCAGTGTAAACGTTAACAACCTTTTTGTTATTTAATTTACAAGCTTCAGTTAAAGCTACCAATTTGACTGCTTGAACAGAGTAATTTTTTGGTAGTGGTTGTTTTAAGAAAACTTCAGTTTCTGTTACTACTGCAAATCCTGTAGCATTTGTGCCATCAGGGTTTTTTGCTTGACCTGTTGAATAAATATAGTTATTTCTGCATTTTCATAACGTATATCAGTTAAGTCTGGCCTGGGTAAAACACTGATGGTTATTTCTGACATGCAATCATGAGGCTTTCCATCTGTGGGGTAGGTAGCAGTGTGGATGGATTAAGTGTAGCACATCTCTCGACAACAAGGTGTGGCTGTGAAAGAAGAACTGTTATGTAGGAGAGATGTCTGGTAAAGATATTTTGTTAAGTAACCATATCACAGCCACTGCATGAGGTACCTTAAGTGTTAATGGGTGAAATAACACCATTATTGTTGATGCCTGCACTGCCAATGGCTTCTGGCCATTGATTCAAAAGTACGATCTCGTCCCTGTTTCCCCCTTTCAGTGGACACTTGCCCCTAATTACCGCAATTCAGCAGGGGGTCTTTCATTAGGAGTACTGGACTCCCCCGTGCACGGTTTCAGCTCCGACCCTGGAAAGCGGAAAAAACGTTGAGATCTGGTTTGAGGACCCAATTGTTGAGAAAAGTCTCTCAATGAGACTCAGAGTTGCTGGAGTCAGTTAATGCAAATGTTTAATCTTGCAGCAAGTTCAAGAATGTGTGTGTGAATGGGTGTATGTGTGCGAACGTGTGTGAGTTTGTGTATGTGAGAGTTTAATGAACCTGTTATCCACAGGCAGGTCTTAACTAGTATGGCACAGGTCCAGCCTGTCTCATCTTTTTTGGAAGGTCCAGCGCTCGGCCGTAACCCTTCTGTCTGTTTGGACTCTCACATACATTCGGTTAATCATAGAAAAACGAGAACAAAACTTTTTAGCCCCTTAAATTCATAAAACAGACATGGTGCAGTTATTTCCATTCTAGAAAATAAGAGTAATCACCACCATTCCTATAAATTCTGGATATTCTAACAATCTGAATCTTTTTTAAATGTTCGATGAAGCCCTTTGCTGTTCTGTTTAGAGACTCAGCTGATCATAAACCAAGTTTTGCTCTTGAACCAAGCTTCTAAACTCTTCACCTTTTTCATTTCTCAGTTAGTATTCACTTTAAAACTGATTAAAAGAAAAATTAAATGAATGCCTATCAACAAATGTGGGATCTAAACTCTAGTGCTTTCTCTAAAATAATTTCCTTTCTCAATTCAGAAATGTGTGTGTGTAAGTCACAACACCCGTGACACCAAAACGGCTTTCTTTTCTCTCTTTTCTCTACACTCTGCACTGTGAGCACACACACCAAATCAGAAAGGCTTTTTTCTCTCTTTTCTACATTATGGACTGTGGGGACACAAAACCGCTCTCTCTCTTTTTTTTTTTGATTGTGTGCCAGGGCGTTGTCTCACGTATTAGATTATGCTTAAGATACGAATGGGTTTATCAGTCACATCAGAATCCATACATACTGATCCTCCCGTAATAAAATGGTCGGATCTTATCAAACACACTTTGTTTCTTGTGACAAGTCAGCGAAACAGCGTATACACGTCAAGACACTGAATCAAGTTTGCCACAAGAACTCATAAGTTTGGCAGTATTGCTCTGCCGTCAGCAATCATACACCCATTTTATTTTCATGAGACATGTGCAGGCACCTGTTCATCTACTGTTCTATCACTATGAATTAGTTTATCTATTATCAATAAGGATACTTCTACAACTACTATCAAAGTATGTCTTCTTATGTTGTCAGTTGCTATATATGAATAAGTGGGTTGCTACTGAAAAGCATTAAGCATGTCACACAGCCCAAACATATAACATTTCAGGACACACCACACAGTTAACAACCACAGTGAAGCGTGTCAAAGCCCAAACATGTAACATTCAACAGGACACTTACACAACACATTCAAATCAAACAGTCAGACAACATACAAGAACATATACCCCAGCCGGGTAGGAAGGTCCAGCGCTCGGCCGTAACCCTTCTGTCTGTTTGGACTCTCACATACATTCGGTTAATCATAGAAAAACGAGAACAAAACTTTTTAGCCCCTTAAATTCATAAAACAGACATGATAGTCTGAGACGATAGGACTGCTTTTTAGTTTTTATTTGAATAAAAGAGGGTTTCCCGGTTGTGTCATTAGTGAGACAGAGATTTCATGGGTAAGTGAAACTTTTGAAGCAGTCCGAAGAAGTGTGAAGTACTCCGAAGAAGTGTGAGTACAGATTAAGGTCCTCATTGGAGACGTCCTTTGAGTGAAGGAATATATTTCCCCATTCCAAGTCTGAGAATGGGAAACAGTAGGTCTCAGACTTTTGACCCTACCGGGGGACCTAAGCATGATGAAATGAAAAAGACATATGGTCCAGAGGTTTTCCACCAGAAGGTTCTTTTAGTATGTTAGAAATAAGAAAATTAGAAGAAAAGTTTTGCAAATATGAGAAAGAGATGAAGCAAAAAAAAAGAAAATTAAGTTTAAATAAGAAGTAAGAAAGGTATAGAATTTTGGAAAAAATAAAGTGTATTAAGAGAAAGAAAGGAAAATGTTAAACAAATGCCATGACGGAATGATGATAATAATTTAGTATTAGCTGTGCCGGATCCAGACCTGGACTCCTGCCCTCCACAACGCCTGCAACAACAACAGCCAGCCCTGCCACAAGCCTCTGGCTCTCGGGAAGAAGGGACTTCTTCCATCCTCCCTCGGGAAGAAATTCCATCATTCTCACAACATCAGCTACATAGGTCTGATGATGAGGAAAAGGAAGACGTTTGGTTCTCCAGCGTACCTGCCCAAGAACTTTTAACGCAAGTGACAAAAATCCTTTACCCACAATCTGGACTTCAGAGATCTAAACGTGAGAAAAAACAAAACCAGATTCAAACCATGCCTATGGTTAAAGTTGCAGTTCCCACTGGACCATTACTGGTTTATCGACCCTGGACTGAGACTGACATCATGGAAGCATAACAATGCTTACCAGATCCAGAGATTTCTGGACCCCATTTTGCTGACGAGTTGCGAGATTTCTGCGCACAATTCTGCCCGACTGGGGTTGAATTGCGTCGCATATTGGCAAAAAAGTTCAAACCGTCCGACCTCTGCAAAATAGAGGCCAGTATGCTACAACTGGATTTGCGACCTACCAACAGTGAACGAGGACATAATGATAACGCTCAATATGAAGCAGCCAACCAAAGACTGTGTCAAGCCATCACCACTCAATTTCCAACCAAAATCAGAAACAGAAACAGAAACCTGGTGAAGGGACTGATGATTTTGTACACCGCATCCTTGAGGAAGTCAGCAAGCACAGCGGTCATCAGAGACCAAGGGATTTGGGTAATGAATCAGGACCATGGGAGAGTATTGCATGCAATGCAATAATTAAAGGCCTCATGCCAGATGTCGCCACTGAAGTAAAGAACATTTACGTGGGATGGTGTGAGGGTCCTCGTTTGGCTGACGTTCGCCGATATGCTCGCCATGCTCATAACCAAGTTGAGACGCGTAAGACAACCAAAAGGGACAAGTGTGAAAAGGAGCTGCATTTGGCAGCCATGACCATGTATTACGCAGTTGGTGTAAACAGAGGACGAGGCCGAAGTCGAAGACGTGGACGTGTGGGATCAGAGCTATGATCCGAATATTTGTTTTTACTGTGGCCAGACTGGACACTGGAAGAAGGACTGTCCACAGCTGAAAAGTGATGAAATTGGGCAAAAGGCTGACTGAGGGTGGGAGGCAGGTTCTGGACGTCACGCAGCAGCGGAGCCTCCACTAATGGGTGATAGCACAAACACACTCACACATTTTTCCTGCTCTGTGTAGTGAAGAAACGCTTGCCGACTGTGATTCACGTAGTAAAGTTTTGCATGCTATTTCCGTCCTAGAGCAAAGATATTTCTCTCAGAATATGGGAACTTATGTTCATCAGTAGTGACGTCAGGGGAGTTTTATTGTCCTCCAAAGTTAAGTGGAAACCACGTTTACTCTATGTCTGCCTCAGGCCAGGTTGTGAAGGAGAAAATGACAATGCCCATTGCGTGTTGTCACTCCCGATGAGCTCTCCTTCAAACACTAATTTTTGTTATCAGAGTTGTGTCCCATTAACCTGATGGGCTGTGATCTCATGTGTAAATTAGGCATTATTTTAACTTCTACACCAGAGGGTGTTAAGGTTATGTTACAGCCTGACAAAGTTTTCACAGCAGTGCAGTTTGATTCATCGGCACTTACATATGCTTATGAGTGGAAACTTCCCAGCTCTCCTTTTTCACAACAACTAGTGGAAGAAGCAAAAGTGTTAGTTTCACCCCTTTCTGATTTCATGCAACCTACTGATTTGCACTGCACATCACACATTTCTTTGGGGCCTGACAATGACTATGAGAAGAAGTGAAAAAATATGTGCGCCTACTTTATTGGCTGTGTCGCTCACTCCAGAGCACTTCGATTTTTTTAATGTTTGTGGTACTCGCCCTCACATTTCCTTGGCCAAACGTACACACTGGCAGTGACAAGGTGTGGGAGAGTTTGTTGCTACATGTCAGAAATAAATGGAGTGGACTGTTTCACCTGCTGATCCAAATTTGATGTTTTCTGAACGATTGTCAGCATACAAAAAAACATTTTTGAGTACAATGCATTGTCAAAGAACTGTGGACTTAATTCCTACCACAGAATCACATTTTGAAGCATGTTTTTTATCTGAAACAGATTTGTCTTCGATACCCATGTTGGCTGAAGTGCCCAATGATCTTTGGGCTAAGAGCAAATATGATGTGGGGTTGATAAAAGGCTGTGAACCAGTAATTGTCACCCCTAAATCAGACTTTTGTCCATGTAAAAAACAGTACCCTTTTAAGCCTGAAGCAATTAAAGGGATTAAACCTGTTTTTCAATCTTTTCAGAAAACAGGCGTTATTGTTCCTTTTGAAAATTCACCTGTGCTTACTCCATTGTTTCCTGTTAAAAAGATTAAAGATGCTGGCCAGCCAGATGAATGGCGTTTTGTACAGGACCTCCAAGCGGTGAATGCTGCAGTTCAGCCACATGCTCCTACTGTGCCCAACCCACACACTATTTTGTCTCAAATTACATCAGATGCACAGTTTTTCTCAGTGGTTGACTTGTCGCCAGTGCACCCTGATAGCCCATTTTGGTTTGCTTTTTAGTTTGAAGGGAGATCTTGGACTTTTACCCGGTTATGCCAGGGGTACTGTGAAAGTCCCACTATTTACAATGCTGCCCTCAAAGCTAGTCTGGATTAACTTCAATCAACCACATATTTTGCAGTATATGGATGACATCCTTTTATGTGGTCCATCTAAACAACAGTGTGAAAAAGACAGTGAATCTGTTGAAACATCTTCCTTCTTATGGCCATAAAGCCAGCCTTTCTAAATTACAGTTTGTACAGGACGAAGTCACCTTTTTGGGTCATGTGATTTCTAAGGATGGGCGCTCACTTTCTCCTAAACGTGTTGCTGCAGTTCAGATCATTCCTAAACCGGTTACTAAAAAACAGCTTATGTCATTCTTAGGTATAACATCTTACTGCAGGAACTTTATTCCTAACTACTCTTTTCTCGAAGCTCTCTTAGGTGCTCTTATCCATGGTAAAGGCAGCTGCAGTTCTGACATGCAGCTCCAGTCAGCTGATCGTGTTCCATGGACTCCTGAGGCTGAATCAGCCTTTAGTGAGCTTAAGCTGGCTCTTCAAACAGCACCAACACTTGGCATTCCAGATCCTCATAAACCTTTCATACAGGCAGTTGATGAGAAGCATGGTTGTATGACATCTGTTCTTATGCAGGAACATGGGGCAGGCAAAGGCCAGTGGCTCATTTCTCAGCAAAACTGGACTCTGTGGCTGCAGGCCTGCCTGGTTGTCTTCGTGCTGTTGCAGCTGCAGAGAAAGCTGTCCTGGCCTCCCAAGATATTGTGGGCTACGCTAATTTGACTGTTTTGGTTCCTCATACTGTTGCCATTATTCTTCTCGAGCAGAAAACTTCACATCTTTCAACTGCTTGTTGGCTCAGATACACCTCTGTGCTCCGTGATATGCCAAATGTCACTGTTAAACGTTGTACTGTTCTGAATCCTGCTACTTTGCTTCCGACTCCTGAGGATGGGGAGCCTCATGACTGTGAAGCTGTTTTGGAACAAGTTTGTACACCCCGACCTGATCTTTTAGAGACTCCTCTTCCAAACTCTGACATGATTCTTTTTGTAGATGGATCAGCTTTGCGTGATCCAGCCACAGGTACTAACTGTGTTTGGTTTGCAGTATGTTCTTCACATGACACTTTGTTGTCTGGTTCTCTTCCTAAACATTTCTCCGCTCAAACTACTGAACTTATTGCACTTACTGAAGCTTGTAAGTTGGCAGCTGGTAAGTCTGTCACTATTTACACAGATTCCAGATATGCTTTTGGTGTTGTTCATGACTTTGGTGCGCTGTGGAAACACAGGCATTTCCTTAAATCAGATGGTAAAACTATTCTGAACTCCAAGCAGGTTTCTGATCTTCTTGATGCGATCCATTTGCCTACAGCAATCTCGGTCTGTAAGTGTGCGGCTCACACTAACTCAGACGATCCTGTTGCTTGTGGTAATGCCAGAGCTGATGCTGCAGCTAAGCAAGCAGCTAATTTTTTTCCTGTTTTTGCTTCCCTCTCTTTGCAGGCAGAAGACTCCCTCACAGATCTCCATGCTTTGCAAACTTTTGCCTCTGCAGATGAAATTTGGTCCTCTGGACGCATTTGGTCCTCTGTGGGTGCAAATCATACGGATGGTGTTTGGATGGGACCTGAGGGTAAACCCTGTCTACCTAAACATTTTTTTCCTCATTTTTCAAAATTGACACATGGGTTGAACCATGTGTCAAAAGGAGGGATGCTGAATGCACTCACTGCTCAGTGGTTCACAAAAGGGTTCAGTTCATATGCGCAAAAATACTGTCAGTCATGTATGGTTTGTGCCACACATAATGTAGGAAAGGCATTACACACATCGCAAGTTGCACACCCTCCACCAGAGAAACCTTTTGAACATTTGATGATGGATTTTGTTGAACTCACACCAGCTGAAGGAAAGAAATATGCACTAGTAATAGTGGACGTGTTTAGTAAATGGGTTGAAGTTTTCCCTGCAAAACATGCAAACAGTAATGCAGTGACTAAAGCACTGCTAAACAGAAATCATTCCTAGATGGGGCATTCCAGAGAAGATCAGCAGTGATAATGGCCCACATTTTGTAAACACTGCATTGACTGAGGTTGGTAAATTCCTGGGAATAAGCTTGCGCACACATTGTGCTTATCATCCACAGAGTGGAGGTGCTGTGGAAAGAGAAAATGGTACATTAAAGTCCAAGTTAGCCAAATGTTGTGAAGAAACAGGTCTGCCATGGACAAAAGCATTACCTATTGTGCTTACCTACATGAGAATGAGAATCAGAGCTCAAGTGAATCTCAGCCCATTTGAAATTTTATTTGGCAGACCTCCTAACCTGGGATTGGGACCTGTAACCAGACCCCTCCCTTCCACAACTGTTTGTGATGATGCTATGTTGTCTTACTGTCGAAACCTTTCCACTGTTCTATCTCAAGTTTCACAGGCAGTAAAAGCAGCCCTTCCAGCCACAGAAAACACACCACTCCAACCAGATGACAGGTGGTGAAGGAACTTCGCAGGAAACATTGGAAGTCCAAACGTTGGCAAGGCCCGTTCCAGGTGCTACTGGTCACTCACACAGCTGTTAAAGTTGCAGAGAGAGCAACCTGGATTCATGCCAGTCACTGTAAGAAGGTACCAGAACCAGTAGATGACTTCCACCCTGACATACATCAGCCTAACCAACACGCCCGGAAGGACAAAGATAAGAGTCAGCAGTAAAAGCTGTACTCCACCGGTGTGTTAAGTGCTAGTAACCTCTGACACCGAAGATTGAAACATCCTTACTGAGACCAGCGATGAAGATGATCATACACATGCTGTGAACCATGGAAGAAACTGTTTGTTGTTTGTATTTTCTTATTTGTAACCAGCATGTGCACATTGTATCTTGATTTCACAGGAAGCAATAATACAGGGCTGCTGTATTTCCCCACGACCCGAGAGACCACCAGACGCCCGAAGCCACACAGCGCCCCCCAGCACACACCCAACCGCCCAGAGCGACGGGACAGCAACCCACCACCACCACTATGTGATCAAGCTAATCAGAAGGGACCAGAGAGAATTAAATTCAGCCAATTGATGTTTTGAGGAAGCAGACATTGTTTCCATGCTAATATAATCTAAAAGAAAATTTCTAAACTGGTTAATACACAGATTGTTCTTCGCTTTCCAGTTCATGAGAATAGTTTTCTTTGCTATACATAACACTGTGAGGATCATGTGTGCTAAGCTAAATTCCACGTTGATGTTGTCTAAGTCACCCAGTATGCACAGTGTGGGGCATGCAGGAATGCTACACTTTAGTCATGTTGATAGGTCCGCACAGACTTCAAGCCAGAACTTCTGGACAGGCGCACAAAACCACAAAGCGTGTGCATAATCATCAGGTGTGTTATCTGTGCAATGTGAGCAGATGTTTGAGTGTGTTAAACCCATCCTGAACATCCTTTGTCCTGTATAGTGTGTTCTATGAAGAATTTTGTATTGTATGAGCTGTAAATTAGGATTTCGAGTCATTCTGAAGGTGTTCAAACATATATGTGGCCAGAAGCTATGACTAGAACTGATGGATAAATCTGCCTCCCATTTTGAGGACGGTAGAGACATTGTGTCATCTATCTTAGACAATAATTTATATATTTTTGATAGTAGTTTTGGGGTGCAGATGCTTAGAAATTCTACTACCCTAATCGGGAGTTGTAAGTCTGGTTGGTGGAGGATATATTTCTTTTTTATTATAGACTTAAGTTGTTGATATTCTAGGAATTTATTGCTGCCTATCTCATGTTGTGATATGAGCTCATCAAATGAAATAAAATGTCCATTTTGGATTATATGTTCCAGATGTTTGATTCCTTTGATCTTCCACAGAGTAAAGTTTAGCATTTTTTTGTTTTGCAGGATGTCAGGATTGTTCCAGATGGGTGTAAGCTTACACGGGACAAGTGAAGACTTTGTTATTTTAAGAAATTCCCACCAGGCTGTCAGAGAGGTGCTGATGTTAATGCTTTTGAAACATTTGTGATTTTTTACGTTTTGACTAATAAGTGGCAGGTCAGAGATTTCCAGATTATCACACAATGCTTGTTCTATATTTATCCAAGTTCATCTATTGGGCTAGGTTTAAACCATTTTGATATATACCGTAACCTATTGGCTAAGGAATAGTGCTGAAAATTAGGTAAATCTAATCCACCACTGTCCTTGGTCTTCTGTAGGGTTTTTAAACTAATACGTGGTGGTTTGTTTTTCCACGGAAATTTGGAGATGCATGAATCTAGTGACTTAAACCAAGTAGCAGGTTGGTTTTATGGGGATCATTGAGAACAAATAGTTAACTTTTGGTAGTATCATCATTTTAATGGTTGTAACTCTCCCCATAAGTGATATAGGTAAGGACTTCCAACGAGAGAGATTGTCCTCTACTGTCTTTAATAAGTGCACATAAATTAGCTTTGTTAGCTCTGAGAGCCTGGAGGAAATGTTTATGCCTAAATATCTAATATTTCCTGACTGTAAAGTGATCGCAGGTATATTCTGGACCCTACAGTTAATGGGCAGAACTGTGGTCTTAGACCAATTGATAGAGTAGTCAGAAAGTGCTGAGAATTTATTTATGAGTGTGATCGTGAGTGAGAGACGTCTGTGAGTTCTGAAGGAAAAGTAATACATCATCAGCATAAAGACTTATTTTATGCTCAATATTTTGGGGTTGGATGTCTTTAATATTTCTATCTTGTCTGATAGCAGCTGCTAAAGGTTTGATGAAAATAGCAAAAAGTGAGGGAGAAAGTGAGCAACCCTGTCTTGTACTTCTCTGCAGACTGAAGCTTGGAGAAGTTTGATCATTTGTCCTGACACTTGCATTTGGGGAGTCAGTTATTTTCTTGTGAGGAGATAAGAGACTTTAATAATAATATCTTGCAAGAGAGAACAACACAGTACAGAATACAGAGTTGCTCTGACCACTGAAGCAAAAACACACAGTTATATTGCCCGCTCATCACGTCATCTGTTTTTGGGTATAATTGATTGTTCTTCTAACTTTCCTCCCCAACCATCAGTTGAGGTTACCCAGACACACTCGTAAATACCAGCCTAACCCTGTCCCCCCTAAAGTGCAGCTATCTCATTATAACAAGCCCACCATTGTAAAGAGGAATTTAAGAAAACAGGGCAGGGTGGTACCTTGCAGCTCGGTCATTTGCAGGTTATACACAGTAACACTCAATACAATGCATATAAGAATTATTTTCCATTACATTCCTCCCTTTTGATTATAATAATACCATTATATTAATCAACCCAAAAGAAACAAGGAAAATAATAACTTTATCTGTAAAACATCAGCCTGCATTTGCACACAACGTGAGTTTAAAATGCAGGCATCATAGTAATAAAGGGTCCAATGATAAACAATCAAAACATGAACAATTAAACATGATTATCTTCATCCCTCTCTAAGTCAGCGTCACTAGAGGAAAAATTTTGAAAGCAAGAAAGTTATTTGAGTCATTTGGTCTTTTTCACACTGTTGTTTAGATGGACTACATAAAATGATGTCATCCACATACTGCAAAAGAGCAGAGCCTGTGGTTGATTGAAGTTAATCCAGACTAGCTTTGAGGGCAGCATTGTAAATAGTGGGACTTTCACAGTACCCCTGGCATAACCGGGTAAAAGTCCAAGATCTCCCTTCAAACTAAAAAGCAAACCAAAATGGGCTATCAGGGTGCACTGGCGACAAGTCAACCACTGAGAAAAACTGTGCATCTGATGTAATTTGAGACAAAATAGTGTGTGGGTTGGGCACAGTAGGAGCATGTGGCTGAACTGCAGCATTCACCGCTTGGAGGTCCTGTACAAAACGCCATTCATCTGGCTGGCCAGCATCTTTAATCTTTTTAACAGGAAACAATGGAGTAAGCACAGGTGAATTTTCAAAAGGAACAATAACGCCTGTTTTCTGAAAAGATTGAAAAACAGGTTTAATCCCTTTAATTGCTTCAGGCTTAAAAGGGTATTGTTTTTTACATGGACAAAAGTCTGATTTAGGGGTGACAATTACTGGTTCACAGCCTTTTATCAACCCCACATCATATTTGCTCTTAGCCCAAAGATCATTGGGCACTTCAGCCAACATGGGTATCGAAGACAAATCTGTTTCAGATAAAAAACATGCTTCGAAATGTGATTCTGTGGTAGGAATTAAGTCCACAGTTCTTTGACAATGCATTGTACTCAAAAATGTTTTTTGTATGCTGACAATCGTTCAGAAAACATCAAATTTGGATCAGCAGGTGAAACAGTCCACTCCATTTCTTTCTGACATGTAGCAACAAACTCTCCCACACCTTGTCACTGCCAGTGTGTACGTTTGGCCAAGGAAATGTGAGGGCGAGTACCACAAACATTAAAAAAATCGAAATGCTCTGGAGTGAGCGACACAGCCAATAAAGTAGGCGCACATATTTTTTCACTTCTTCTCATAGTCATTGTCAGGCCCCAAAGAAATGTGTGATGTGCAGTGCAAATCAGTAGGTTGCATGAAATCAGAAAGGGGTGAAACTAACGCTTTTGCTTCTTCCACTAGTTGTTGTGAAAAAGGAGAGCTGGGAAGTTTCCACTCATAAGCATATGTAAGTGCCGATGAATCAAACTGCACTGCTGTGAAAACTTTGTCAGGCTGTAACATAACCTTAACACCCTCTGGTGTAGAAGTTAAAATAATGCCTAATTTACACATGAGATCACAGCCCATCGGGTTAATGGGACACAACTCTGATAACAAAAATGAGTGTTTGAAGGAGAGCTCATCGGGAGTGAAAACACGCAATGGGCATTGTCATTTTCTCCTTCACAACCTGGCCTGATGCAGACATACAGTAAACGTGGTTTCCACTTAACTTTGGAGGACAATCAAACTCCCCTGACGTCACTACTGATGAACATAAGTTCCTATATTCTGAGAGAAATATCTTTGCTCTAGGACGGAAATAGCATGCAAAACTTTACTACGTGAATCACAGTCGGCAAGCGTTGCTTCACTACACAGAGCAGGAAAAATGTGTGAGTGTGTTTGTGCTATCACCCATTAGTGGAGGCTCCGCTGCTGCGTGACGTCCAGAACCTGCCTCCCACCCTCAGTCAGCCTTTTGCCCAAATTCATCACTTTTTAGCTGTGGACAGTCCTTCTTCCAGTGTCCAGTCTGGCCACAGTAAAAACAAATATTCGGATCATAGCTCTGGCGTGGCTCCTCTCCCACACGTCCACGTCTTCGACTTCGGCCTCGTCCTCTGTTTACACCAACTGCGTAATACATGGTCATGGTTGCCACATGCAGCTCCTTTTCACACTTGTCCCTTTTGGTTGTCTTACGCGTCTCAACTTGGTTCTGAGCATGGCGAGCATATCGGCGAACGTCAGCCAAACGAGGACCCTCACACCATCCCACGTAAATGTTCTTTACTTCAGTGGCGACATCTATATAATATTGTCTGGGTCCCGTTAAAACATGTATTTTTCCCATCTAATTCCTTGTTTGCTTTAAAACAAGTATTCCCCATTTTCTATCCCTTCAGTAGCCAACCAGTTTGTATGGAGTACACTGGAGCAACTTGACTGATCAGTAAAACACTGCTTTTGTTGTCACCGCAAGGCTTCCCCCGTCGGTTGTTTCACTGAGACACTACTGAGTAACTACAACTCAACACAGTTTATACACATAACATTCATATACATACTAACAAACAAACAAACAATAATTTATCGCAATTTTCTCATCTCTGTTTGAACGTACACCCAGGTAAATATTCCTGTAGTCTTCTCATACCGACTATGGACCCATTCATTGTTTAACTTCACTGTTTTGCAAATCCTAATTGAATATTACACATTGACATTGAACTTTACTGGATAAGCAGGTCTTCATTGCATTCAGCAGCCTATATGTGAGCATCTATGTGTAAGCTGTTCTTCTTTGCATTTATCAGCAGCAAGCAATTCTTCACTGCACATGCATATGTAAATAGTAAAACAATTCCAATGTGTTAGCGAAACCTTCTATATCACAGTGGTTTCTAAGATCTATTTTAAGTTCTTTGCCATCAGTGAGATGACATAGTTTACAAAGTGTGTCAAATTATCACTGAAGATCTTTTCAGGAATTTCAAATCTAGAAATGAGTTATTTTACGCGTGATTTTGCTACTGAGAGTGCATCTGCTTGTGCACATGGAAATATTTCAGACCATTTGGTAAAAACCTCTGTTGTCACTGAGCAGAATCGTTTCCCTTAACATTAATTTAGTTCAATGAAATCTACACAATAATGAAATAATGAAATACAAACAAATATGTTGAAAAAGATACACTGGCTTAGGGAATTATCTTCGTTTTGGTCTTAGATTGCCCTGTGGAATGTATTTTGCACATATTTGACCTGCTAGACAAAACTTTATTCATTTATTTATTCTAAAAAAAAAAATTCAATAATTAGTAAAACCATATGCTGTAAAAACCTTGTTCATTATTGCTTCCATCCCTCCTGTTGAGACATGACATGGTCCGTGGCTCAATACTGCAGCATATTCAAACAAATTCTTTGGCAGTATGGTTTTCCTTCCGGTCATTCATACGAGTCTATTGTAGATGGCAATTGAATAACATCTAATAATGCTAAAATATTTGTAGTTTATACATTTAGCTGTGGATGTCAACATACCTGTTTTTCCAATGCTGTGTTAACACATGTACAGTTGAGAAGGCATACTGACTGTCAGTGTAAACGTTAACAACCTTTTTGTTATTTAATTTACAAGCTTCAGTTAAAGCTACCAATTCGACTGCTTGAACAGAGTAATTTTTTGGTAGTTGGTGTTTTAAGAAAACTTCAGTTTCTGTTACTACTGCAAATCCTGTAGCATTTGTGCCATCAGGGTTTTTTGCTTGACCTGTTGAATAAATATAGTTATTTCTGCATTTTCATAACGTATATCAGTTAAGTCTGGCCTGGGTAAAACACTGATGGTTATTTCTGACATGCAATCATGAGGCTTTCCATCTGTGGGGTAGGTAGCAGTGTGGATGGATTAAGTGTAGCACATCTCTCGACAACAAGGTGTGGCTGTGAAAGAAGAACTGTTATGTAGGAGAGATGTCTGGTAAAGATATTTTGTTAAGTAACCATATCACAGCCACTGCATGAGGTACCTTAAGTGTTAATGGGTGAAATAACACAATTATTGTTGATGCCTGCACTGCCAATGGCTTCTGGCCATTGATTCAAAAGTACGATCTCGTCCCTGTTTCCCCCTTTCAGTGGACACTTGCCCCTAATTACCGCAATTCAGCAGGGGGTCTTTCATTAGGAGTACTGGACTCCCCCGTGCACGGTTTCAGCTCCGACCCTGGAAAGCGGAAAAAACGTTGAGATCTGGTTTGAGGACCCAATTGTTGAGAAAAGTCTCTCAATGAGACTCAGAGTTGCTGGAGTCAGTTAATGCAAATGTTTAATCTTGCAGCAAGTTCAAGAATGTGTGTGTGAATGGGTGTATGTGTGCGAACGTGTGTGAGTTTGTGTATGTGAGAGTTTAATGAACCTGTTATCCACAGGCAGGTCTTAACTAGTATGGCACAGGTCCAGCCTGTCTCATCTTTTTTGGAAGGTCCAGCGCTCGGCCGTAACCCTTCTGTCTGTTTGGACTCTCACATACATTCGGTTAATCATAGAAAAACGAGAACAAAACTTTTTAGCCCCTTAAATTCATAAAACAGACATGGTGCAGTTATTTCCATTCTAGAAAATAAGAGTAATCACCACCATTCCTATAAATTCTGGATATTCTAACAATCTGAATCTTTTTTAAATGTTCGATGAAGCCCTTTGCTGTTCTGTTTAGAGACTCAGCTGATCATAAACCAAGTTTTGCTCTTGAACCAAGCTTCTAAACTCTTCACCTTTTTCATTTCTCAGTTAGTATTCACTTTAAAACTGATTAAAAGAAAAATTAAATGAATGCCTATCAACAAATGTGGGATCTAAACTCTAGTGCTTTCTCTAAAATAATTTCCTTCAATTCAGAAATGTGTGTGTGTAAGTCACAACACCCGTGACACCAAAACGGCTTTCTTTTCTCTCTTTTCTCTACACTCTGCACTGTGAGCACACACACCAAATCAGAAAGGCTTTTTTCTCTCTTTTCTACATTATGGACTGTGGGGACACAAAACCGCTCTCTCTCTTTTTTTTTTTGATTGTGTGCCAGGGCGTTGTCTCACGTATTAGATTATGCTTAAGATACGAATGGGTTTATCAGTCACATCAGAATCCATACATACTGATCCTCCCGTAATAAAATGGTCGGATCTTATCAAACACACTTTGTTTCTTGTGACAAGTCAGCGAAACAGCGTATACACGTCAAGACACTGAATCAAGTTTGCCAAAAGAACTCATAAGTTTGGCAGTATTGCTCTGCCGTCAGCAATCATACACCCATTTTATTTTCATGAGACATGTGCAGGCACCTGTTCATCTACTGTTCTATCACTATGAATTAGTTTATCTATTATCAATAAGGATACTTCTACAACTACTATCAAAGTATGTCCGGACTTCTTATGTTGTCAGTTGCTATATATGAATAAGTGGGTTGCTACTGAAAAGCATTAAGCATGTCACACAGCCCAAACATATAACATTTCAGGACACTTACACAACACATTCAAATCAAACAGTCAGACAACATACAAGAACATATACCCCAGCCGGCATTGCTCCCTGCCTATTTTCCTACAACTCACTATGTGTGCGCACACCTTTATTCACAAACTCTTCAACTTATACTCTTTTACCGAAGCTGCTACAGCTCGATTGGCCAAATACCCTTAGATCCTATTTCGGTGAATTTGACATCTGCCTTGTTGTTGTTGAGCAGCACTAATGAGTTGTTTCTATTTTTGGCAGGCTTTACCTTTGCGGATGAAGCCCTTTCTGTCTGTGCAAAAGAAATCTTGTTACTGTGCAGAGTGACTTCTCTGAGTAGAGTCGCCTTACTTGTTGCGACTGTGCCGATGTTCGAAGCTGGAGTGCAAAGTTGTTGCTTGAATGGTGCTCGCTGGAGCGTGTGGTAGTGTAAAGTTATACCATTTAAAAGGGCTGAAGAGTGCTCAGTGCAGCGGGTGGGCGGAGGTGCAAAGTGACACTATGGCCATAAAAAGAACACCGCTACAAGTGCGCATTGTGCCAGGAAGGGCCCTCGGACGTGAACCAGTGGACAGTTATCGCTTCTCGGCCTTTTGGCTAAGATCAAGTGTAGTATCTGTTCTTATCAGTTTAATGTCTGATATGTCCTCTATGCGAGACTACATATTAAATGGATTTTTATCAATAGGAGTTGAAAAAGGAGCTTGCTCCGTTCACTCCAAGCATCGACCCGGTACTGCAGTGCCGCTGGGAACGGTGCGCTCTCCTCTGCTCTTGTGAAAAAGCAAACAGCGGTGCAGGATGGAAGTTTCAGGGAGCCTAAGATGAAACTTTCTTTTAATCTGCTGATAAAAGAGAGTGAATGCGAAGCAGACTTTAACACGGCTCTGGGAGCGAGCCGAGTGCGGGCTAACCGGGAGAATTGCTTGAAAGAAACGCGACACCGAATGAGCAGTCAGATCAAAGCCTCAATACGGTGTTCCCGTGTTGTTTGTGGCTGCCTTGTCTTTTGCACAGAGTAAAAGACAAGGCAGCCATCGAATAGGGCCCGATTGTTCCTACTTGGTCAGCCGAGGAGCAAGGGGGGGGAGCAAGCGTCTCAACCAAGCAAAGCTCACCATGGGGAAGGTGGCTATGCCAACTAGCCTGATGCCCTGCTCCCGCAGTGATGGATAATCATACACTGGTTTCTCTTCATAATGTACAAGTCTTTCGCCTTTTACTAAAGACTTCCGTGGAGAGCAGCACTAATGAATTGTTTCTATTTTTGGCAGGCTTTACCTTTGCGGGTGAAGCCCTTTCTGTCTGTGCAAAAGAAATCTTGTTACTGTGCAGAGTGACTTCTCTGAGTAGAGTCGCCTTACTTGTTGCGACTGTGCCGATGTTGCTTGAATGGTGCTCGCTGGAGCGTGCGGTAGTGTAAAGTTATACCATTTAAAAGGGTTGAAGAGTGCTCAGTGCAGCGGGTGGGCGGAGGTGCAAAGTGACACTATGGCCATAAAACGAACACCGCTACAAGTGCGCATTGTGCCAGGAAGGGCCCTCGGACGTGAACCAGTGGACAGTTATCGCTTCTCGGCCTTTTGGCTAAGATCAAGTGTAGTATCTGTACTTATCAGTTTAATATGTGATATGTCTATGCAAGGACTACATATTAAATGGATTTTTATCAATAGGAGTTGAAAAAGGAGCTTGCTCCGTTCACTCCAAGCATCGACCCGGTACTGCAGTGCCGCTGGGAACGGTGCGCTCTCCTCTGCTTTTGTGAAAAAGCAAACAGCGGTGCAGGATGGAAGTTTCTTTAATCTGCTGAGAAAAGAGAGTGAATGCGAAGCAGACTTTAACACGGCTCTGGGAGCGAACCGAGTGCGGGCTAACCAGGAGAATTGCTTGAAAGAAACGCGACACCGAATGAGCGGTCAGAACAAAGCCTCAATACGGTGTTCCTGTGGTGTTTTTATAAAATGCGGTGTAAAAAAAGGTGTGAATGCCCCATAGAAAACTAAAAGGTGGAGCGGAAGTGTTCGGCTGCAAGAAGGTGTGAATGTCCGACTATATTTGGTGAAAAGCAGGTGAAGCAAGGTCTGAATGCCCAACCTTACATCATCAAAAGCGAGATCAGAGGTTTTTGGCTGCAAGAAGGCCATAGTTTGCCAAAAGCGGGTAAGGTGCGAATGATCGGCTAAATATCAACAAAAGTGGGGGCAGAGGTCTTCGGATGCAAGTGGGTGTGAATATCCCACCATACAAGTATGGTGGAGAGGAAGCTGTGAATGGCCGACCATAGTTTGCAAAAAGCGGGTGAGAAAAGGTGCGAATGTCCAACCATACATGATCAAAACAGGGAGCGGAGGTGTTTGGCTGCGACAAGGTGTGAATGTCCACCCATAATTAATGAAAAGCGGGCAACAAGTAGGTTCGAATGCCCAACCATACATCATCAAAAGCAGGAGTGGATGTGTTCGGCTACAAGAAGGTTTGAATGTCCAAGCATAGTTTGTAAAAAGCGGGTAAGAAAAGGTTCGAATGCCCGAACATACACCATCAAAAGAGGGAGCGGAGGTGTTCCGCTGTAAGACGGTGTGAATGTCCGACCATAGTTGGTAAAAAGTGGGTATGAAAAGGTTCGAATGCCCAAATTCGGCTGCAAAAAACTGTGTTCGGCTGCAAAAAGGTGTGAATGTTCGACTAAATTTTGTAAAAAGCGGGTAAGACAAGGTGCGAATGCCTGACAATCTATGATCAAAAGCGGGAGGAGAGGTCTTCGGATGAGAGTGGTTTAGAATTTCCAACCATAATCTATAAAATGCGGTGAAAAAAAAGGTGTGATAGAACACTAAAAGGTGGAGCGGAAGTGTTCGGCTGCAAGAAGGTGTGAATGTCCGACTATATTTAGTGAAAAGCAGGTGAAGCAAGGTCTGCATGCCCAACCTTACATCATGAAAAGCGAGATCAGAGGTGTTTGGCTGAGAGAAGGCCACAGTTTGCGATGCAATAATTAAAGGCCTCATGCCAGATGTCGCCACTGAAGTAAAGAACATTTACGTGGGATGGTATGAGGGTCCTCGTCTGGCTGACGTTCGCCGATATGCTCGCCATGCTCAGAACCAAGTTGAGACGCGTAAGACAACCAAAAGGGACAAGTGTGAAAAGGAGCTGCATTTGGCAGCCATGACCATGTATTACGCAGTTGGTGTAAACAGAGCACGAGGCCGAAGTCGAAGACGTGGACGTGTGAGAGAGGAGGTCGAAATGGGCCACGCCAGAGCTATGATCCGAATATTTGTTTTTACTGTGGCCAGACTGGACACTGGAAGAAGGACTGTCCACAGCTGAAAAGTGATGAAATTTGGCCAAAGGCTGACTGAGGGTGGGAGGCAGGTTCTGGACGTCACGCGGCAGCGGAGCCTCCACTAATGGGTGATAGCACAAACACACTCACACATTTTTCCTGCTCTGTGTAGTGAAGAAACGCTTGCCGACTGTGATTCACGTAGTAAAGTTTTGCATGCTAGTTCCGTCCTAGAGCAAAGATATTTCTCTCAGAATATAGGAACATGTTCATCAGTAGTGACGTCAGGGGAGTTTGATTGTCCTCCAAAGTTAAGTGGAAACCACGTTTACTCTATGTCTGCATCAGGCCAGGTTGTGAAGGAGAAAATGATATCGCCCATTGCGTGTGTCACTCCCGATGGGCTCTCCTTCAAACACTCATTTTTGTTATCAGAGTTGTGTCCCATTAACCTAATGGGCTGTGATCTCATGTGTAAATTAGGCATTATTTTAACTTCTACACCAGAGGGTATTAACGTAATGTTACAGTCTGACAAAGTTTTCACAGCAGTGCAGTTTGATTCATCTGCACTTACATATGCTTATGAGTGGAAACTTCCCAGCTCTCCTTTTTCACAACAACTAGTGGAAGAAGCAAAAGCGTTAGTTTCACCCCTTTCTGATTTCATGCAACCTGCTGATTTGCACTGAAGATCACACATTTCTTTGGGGCCTGACAATGACTATGAGAAGAAGTGAAAAAATATGTGCGCCTACTTTATTGGCTGTGTCGCTCACTCCAGAGCAATTCGATTTTTTTAATGTTTGTGGTACTCGCCCTCACATTTCCTTGGCCAAACCTACACACTGGCATTGACAAGGTGTGGGAGAGTTTGTTGCTACATGTCAGAAAGAAACGGATTGGACCGTTTCACCTGCTGATCCAAATTTTATGTTTTCTGAAGGATTGTCAGCATACAAAAAAATATTTTTGAGTACAATGCATTGTCAAAGAACTGTGGAATTAATTCCTACCACAGAATCACATTTTGAAGCATGTTTTTAATCTGAAAAAGATTTGTCTTCGATACCCATGTTGGCTGAAGTGCCCAATGATCTTTGGGCGAAGAGCAAATATGATGTGGGGTTGTTTATTGTTGAAACTAGATTAGAAGTAGATAAATATGAAGGACAAAGCAGTTTGAACTTGGTTTGAGAGAAGGAATTAATTTTATTGCAAAATCCGAATTCATGCATAACTCGTCAAATAGATAGTGATGTGTCGTTCGTGAGCAATTCGTTCGACATGAACAAATTTTTTATATGACTCGGGAGTAACGAGTTGTCTCAGTGAGTGATTCGTTCATTTTCATGCAGTACCCTTCCTCACCACATGGCAGGCGGCAGCTTCATAAGCTCAGTCAGCAGGACAGGAAACAGTATTGATTCGTTCATGACTCAACTCCTCGACTGACAGGTCCTCGCACAGGAAACAGTATTGATTAGTTTACGACTCAACTCCTTGGGTCTTCGTTCATTTGTCACGTTTTAAATTCTACGTTTCATTTGACAGGCTGAAGAGCAGTAGGCACAACAGTTCGTTCAGAAACCGGATCATTAATCTCATAGACTATTCTACCATCAACAACTTGGAAACCACAATCGACTCTCTAGATGCAGAAAAAGCATTTAATGGAGTGAACTGGAAATTTTTTTACAAACTATGCTCGGACATTCAAACCTTCTTGTAACCGAACACATCCAGTCCTGCTTTTGATGATGTATGGTTGGGCATTCGCACCTTTTTTTTTACCCATTTTTGAGGAATTATGGGTGGACATTCACACCTTCTTGAAGCTGAACACCTCCTCTCCCACTTATGATCATGTGCGGTTGGATATTCGAACATTTTTTTTCATGTTTTCTAGCAATTATTGATGGACATTCAGACCTTATTGCAGCTGAACACCTCCGCTCCCGCTTTTGATGGTGTATAGTCGGGCTTCCGAGCCTTTTCTTCCCCGGTTTTTACAAATTATGGTTGGACATTTAGACCTTCTTGCAGCCGAAAACCTCCGTTCCCTCTTTTGATCATACATTGTCCGGCATTCGCACCTTTTCTTACCCGCTTTTTACAAACCATGGTCGGACTTTCACACCTTTTAGTAGCCAAACAACTCCGCTCCCGCTATATATTGTGTACAGTCGGGTATTTTAACCTTTTCTTACCCGCTTTTTACCAATTATGGTCGGACATTCACACCTTCTTACAGCGGAACACCTCCGCTCCCTGTTTTGATCATTTATGGTCTGGCAATACTACCTTTTCTTACCCGTTTTTGAGTAATTATGGCTGGACATTCACAGCTTCTTGTAGCCGAACACATCCACTCCTGCTTTTGATGATGTATGGTATGGCATTCGAACCTACTTGTTGCCCGCTTTTCATTAATTATGGGTGGACATTCACACCTTGTCGCACCCAAACACCTCCGCTCCCTGTTTTGATCATGTATGGTTGGACATTCGCACCTTTTCTCACCCGCTTTTTGCAAACTATGGTCGGCCATTCACAGCTTCCTCTCCACCATACTTGTATGGTGGGATATTCACACCCACTTGCATCCGAAGACCTCCGCCCCCACTTTTATTTATATTTTACTTCACTTTTACTTGATATTTAGTCGGTCATTCGCACCTTACCCGCTTTTGGCAAACTATGGCCTTCTTGCAGCCAAACACCTCTGATCTCGCTTTTGATGATGTAAGGTTGGGCATTCAGACCTTGCTTCACCTGCTTTTCACCAAATATAGTCGGACATTCACACCTTCTTGCAGCCGAACACTTCCGCTCCACCTTTTAGTTTTCTATGGGGCATTCACACCTTTATTTTCACCGCATTTTATAAAAACACCACAGGAACACCATATTGAGGCTTTGTTCTGACCGCTCATTCGGTGTCGCATTTCTTTCAAGCAATTCTCCTGGTTAGCCCGCACTCGGCTCGCTCCCAGAGCCGTGTTAAAGTCTACTTCGCATTCACTCTCTTTTCTCAGCAGACTAAAAGAAAGTTTCATCTTGGGGTCCCTGAAACTTCCATCCTGCACCGCTGTTTGCTTTTTCACAAGAGCAGAGGAGAGCGCACCGTTCCCAGCGGCACTGCAGTACCGGGTCGATGCTTGGAGTGAACGGAGCAAGCTCCTTTTTCAACTCCTATTGATACAAATCCATTTAATATGTGGTCCTTGCATAGACATATCACAACTTGGTTTGAGTGAAGGAATTAATTTTATATCAAAATCCGGAATTGTGTAGAACTCGTGAAACGACGCTTATTCTCGGATTCCTGAAAAGGTTTAGTGTTGTTCTCTCCTATCCTGCAAAGTACAACGTTCTTTTTTGTTCAAAGCTATTTAGACATGGATAAATATGAAGGAAAATGCAGTTTTAACTTGGTTTGAGTGAAGGAATTCATTTTATATCAAAATCCGGAATTGTGCATTATGGCAGCAGAATTGTAGTCTGAATACCTTTATGCCAAACAGATTTGCTTTGCCAAGGGAAGTTTTATAATTGTTTATTGTTTATGTTTACAATATATAAACTAGCAGAATAAATAATTCATCCTCCTGGTCCCTCCCACCCCGGAGGGGGCAGCCAGAGACTGGCTGCAATAGGCATCCCCGCTACCTGGGACCCAACACAGGGCAGGAGGGCCTGATGTCCACCAGGCTCGGGGCCTGCAGTCACCATATTCCGGGAGCTACTGTACCCCCAGAAGGAACCCATCCCGCCCCACCCCACTCAACCCAACCCCACCCCAGAGGACCTCTACAAAAACAAACAAACAACAACAAAAATCAAACAAACAAACAAACAAATCACCCGGTTACACCAGTCGCAGCAGCCCGGGCCTGAGACCCACCATCACCCAGGCCCCCCCAGGCCCCCCCCAACAGGGGAAAAGCACACCCCCATACAGACCCCCTCCTCCTCACCGCACGCCCCAACACCCTAAAAAAAACAACCACCTGCGGACACCTTGGAGTTCCCAGAGCAACAAGGCCGGCACCAGGACCTGCACCAACCAACGCATACTGTGGCATGTCCAGGGCAACCCAGACCCCCCAGGCACAGGCAGGGCCCCGCCCCGGGCACAAGGCAGCGGCAAGCCACCAGGTCCAGGCCCAGCTCCACCACCCACGCCAGAGCGGCCCCGTCACCCGGTACAGAGCCAGCAGCCACCACCCCAAGGCCCCTAAGGGACCCCGCCCCACACCGCAAGACAGCCCCACCCGCAAGCCCCCAAAACTGCCCTCCAAGCCCGACACACAGTCCCCCCCAGCAATGACCAACCCGGTCCCCACGACCCGAGAGACCACCAGACGCCCGAAGCCACACAGCCCCCCCCCAGCACACACCCAACCGCCCAGAGCGACGGGACATCAACCCACCACCAACACTATGTGATCAAGCTAATCAGAGGGGACCAGAGAGAATTAAATTCAGCCAATTGATGTTTTGAGGAAGCAGACATTGTTTCCATGCTAATATAATCTAAAAGAACATTTCTAAACTGGTTAATACACAGATTGTTCTTCGCTTTCCAGTTCATGAGAATAGTTTTCTTTGCTATACATAACACTGTGAGGATCATGTGTGCTAAGCTAAATTCCACGTTGATGTTGTCTAAGTCACCCAGTATGCACAGTGTGGGGCATGCAGGAATGCTACACTTTAGCCATGTTGATAGGTCCGCACAGACTTCAAGCCAGAACTTCTGGACAGGCGCACAAAACCACAAAGCGTGTGCATAATCATCAGGTGTGTTATCTGTGCAATGTGAGCAGATGTTTGAGTGTGTTAGACCCATCCTGAACATCCTTTGTCCTGTATAGTGTGTTCTATGAAGAATTTTGTATTGTATGAGCTGTAAATTAGGATTTCGAGTCATTGTGAAGGTGTTCAAACATATTTGTGGCCAGAAGCTATGACTAGAACTGATGGATAAATCTGCCTCCCATTTTGAGGACGGTAGAGACATTGTGTCATCTATCTTAGACAATAATTTATATATTTTTGATAGTAGTTTAGGGGTGCAGATGCTTAGAAATTCTGCTACCCTAATCGGGAGTTGTAAGTCTGGTTGGTGGAGGATATATTTCTTTGTTATTATAGACTTAAGTTGTTGATATTCTAGGAATTTATTGCTGCCTATCTCATGTTGTGATATGAGCTCATCAAATGAAATAAAATGTCCATTTTGGATTATATGTTCCAGATGTTTGATTCCTTTGATCTTCCACAGAGTAAAGTTTAGCATTTTTTTGTTTTGCAGGATGTCAGGATTGTTCCAGATGGGTGTAAGCTTACACGGGACAAGTGAAGACTTTGTTATTTTAAGAAATTCCCACCAGGCTGTCAGAGAGGTGCTGATGTTAATGCTTTTGAAACATTTGTGATTTTTTACGTTTTGACTAATAAGTGGCAGGTCAGAGATTTCCAGATTATCACACAATGCTTGTTCTATATTTATCCAAGTTCATCTATTGGGCTAGGTTTAAACCATTTTGATATATACTGTAACCTATTGGCTAAGGAATAGTGCTGAAAATTAGGTAAATCTAATCCACCCTGTCCTTGGTCTTCTGTAGGGTTTTTAAACTAATACGTGGTGGTTTGTTTTTCCACAGAAATTTAGAGATGCATGAATCTAGTGACTTAAACCAAGTAGCAGGTGGTTTTATGGGGATCATTGAGAACAGATAGTTAACTTTTGGTAGTATCATCATTTTAATGGTTGTAACTCTCCCCATAAGTGATATAGGTAAGGACTTCCAACGAGAGAGATCGTCCTTTACTGTCTTTAATAATTCCACATTGAGGCGGCCTGTTGCCACTGCGGGTTCTTTCAGAGAGACTCAGAGACAGAGGACGGTTCAACGTATAGTTTATTTAACCCTTTTTCATGAATGTGGAGTCGTTCGCAGGCCTTCCCTCCCGGTTCGTGCTGCCGACTCCACTTCAATCCTCCTTACAGCTCTGAGTTTTTTAAAGAGGAGAGTGATTAGACAAGTGACTGCCGGTGTACTAATCACTCACCTAGTCCTGCTCCCCAGAGCTCTCTCCACAGCTCTCTCCTGCAGCTGATGCACCACGCCCCCTCCACATACCTCCACCGCCTGACCTTGGCCGGGGAGCGGTCCGGCCTAACCCCCCCCCCCCCCCCCCCCACACACACACACACACACACACACACCTCGCCATGCGAGCTGTAAAGGAAGTCGGCCACAGCCATCTGTGCCCCCGGCCTATGGACCACTTTGAATTTAAAAGGCTGTAGTGCCAGATACCAGCGGGTGATCCGTGCATTGACATTTTTCATTCGGTGGAGCCACTGGAGGGGAGCAAGGTCCGAGCAAAGGGTGAATGGGCGCCCCAGCAAGTAATACCGCAGAGCGCCGACCACCCACCGGATGGCCAGGCACTCCCTCTCCACCGTGTTGTATCTGGTCTCCCTCTCGGATAGTTTCTGGCTGATGTAAAGCACTGGGTGGTCAACGCCCCGCACCTGCTGGGACAGAACAGCCCCCAACCCCCTTCCCGATGCATCAGTCTGCAGGACAAATGGGAGAGAGGAGTTAGGTGTGTGGAGAAGAGGCTCCCCACAGAGGGTCTGCTTTACCCTCTCAAGTGACACCTGGCACTGCTTCGTCCACCGGACCGGATCAGAGGCACCTTTTCGGGTAAGGTTGGTCAAAGGGCTGGTCAGCTCCGCGAAGTTGGGAATAAATCGCCGGTAATATCCGGCCAGCCCCAAAAACCGCCTCACCTCTTTCTTGGTCTTAGGTTTTGGGCAGGCTGCAATCGCTGCTGTCTTGTCTACCTGTGGACGCACCAGTCCGCCGCCCAAGTGGTACCCCAGATACCGTACCTCCCTCCATCCAACTGCACACTTCTTTGGTTTGGCCGTGAGCCCCGTGACTCCAGCACTGCCGCCATCTGCTGAACATGCTCCGCCCAGCTGTTGCTATGGATGATGACGTCATCCAGGTAAGCGGCAGCATACGCAGGAACTTACATCATGAAAAGCGAGATCAGAGGTGTTTGGCTGAGAGAAGGCCACAGTTTGCGATGCAATAATTAAAGGCCTCATGCCAGATGTCGCCACTGAAGTAAAGAACATTTACGTGGGATGGTGTGAGGGTCCTCGTTTGGCTGACGTTCGCCGATATGCTCGCCATGCTCATAACCAAGTTGAGACGCGTAAGACAACCAAAAGGGACAAGTGTGAAAAGGAGCTGCATTTGGCAGCCATGACCATGTATTACGCAGTGTGTGTAAACAGAGGACGAGGCCGAAGTCGAAGACGTGGACGTGTGGGAGAGGAGGTCGAAATGGGCCACGCCAGAGCTATGATCCGAATATTTGTTTTTACTGTGGCCAGACTGGACACTGGAAGAAGGACTGTCCACAGCTGAAAAGTGATGAAATTGGGCAAAAGGCTGACTGAGGGTGGGAGGCAGGTTCTGGACGTCACGCGGCAGCGGAGCCTCCACTAATGGGTGATAGCATAAACACACTCACACATTTTTCCTGCTCTGTGTAGTGAAGAAACGCTTGCCGACTGTGATTCACGTAGTAAAGTTTTGCATGCTATTTCCGTCCTAGAGCAAAGATATTTCTCTCAGAATATAGGAAATTATGTTCATCAGTAGTGACGTCAGGGGAGTTTGATTGTCCTCCAAAGTTAAGTGGAAACCACGTTTACTCTATGTCTGCATCAGGCCAGGTTGTGAAGGAGAAAATGACAATGCCCATTGCGTGTTGTCACTCCCGATGAGCTCTCCTTCAAACACTCATTTTTGTTATCAGAGTTGTGTCCCATTAACCTGATGGGCTGTGATCTCATGTGTAAATTAGGCATTATTTTAACTTCTACACCAGAGGGTGTTAAGGTTATGTTACAGTCTGACAAAGTTTTCACAGCAGTGCAGTTTGATTCATCGGCACTTACATATGCTTATGAGTGGAAACTTCCCAGCTCTCCTTTTTCACAACAACTAGTGGAAGAAGCAAAAGCGTTAGTTTCACCCCTTTCTGATTTCATGCAACCTACTGATTTGCACTGCACATCACACATTTCTTTGGGGCCTGACAATGACTATGAGAAGAAGTGAAAAAATATGTGCGCCTACTTTATTGGCTGTGTCGCTCACTCCAGAGCACTTCGATTTTTTTAATGTTTGTGGTACTCGCCCTCACATTTCCTTGGCCAAACGTACACACTGGCAGTGACAAGGTGTGGGAGAGTTTGTTGCTACATGTCAGAGAGAAATGGAGTGGACCGTTTCACCTGCTGATCCAAATTTAATGTTTTCTGAACGATTGTCAGCGTACAAAAAAACATTTTTGAGTACAATGCATTGTCAAAGAACTGTGGACTTAATTCCTACCACAGAATCACATTTTGAAGCATGTTTTTTATCTGAAACAGATTTGTCTTCGATACCCATGTTGGCTGAAGTGCCCAATGATCTTTGGGCTAAGAGCAAATATGATGTGGGGTTGATAAAAGGCTGTGAACCAGTAATTGTCACCCCTAAATCAGACTTTTGTCCATGTAAAAAACAATACCCTTTTAAGCCTGAAGCAATTAAAGGGATTAAACCTGTTTTTCAATCTTTTCAGAAAACAGGCGTTATTGTTCCTTTTGAAAATTCACCTGTGCTTACTCCATTGTTTCCTGTTAAAAAGATTAAAGATGCTGGCCAGCCAGATGAATGGCGTTTTGTACAGGACCTCCAAGCGGTGAATGCTGCAGTTCAGCCACATGCTCCTACTGTGCCCAACCCACACACTATTTTGTCTCAAATTACATCAGATGCACAGTTTTTCTCAGTGGTTGACTTGTCGCCAGTGCACCCTGATAGTCCATTTTGGTTTGCTTTTTAGTTTGAAGGGAGATCTTGGACTTTTACCCGGTTATGCCAGGGGTACTGTGAAAGTCCCACTATTTACAATGCTGCCCTCAAAGCTAGTCTGGATTAACTTCAATCAACCACAGGCTCTGCTCTTTTGCAGTATGTGGATGACATCCTTTTATGTAGTCCATCTAAACAACAGTGTGAAAAAGACCAAATTACTCAAATAACTTTCTTGCTTTCAATATTTTTCCTCTAGTGACGCTGACTTAGAGAGGGATGAAGATAATCATGTTTAATTGTTCATGTTTTGATTGTTTATCATTGGACCCTTTATTACTATGATGCCTGCATTTTAAACTCACGTTGTGTGCAAATGCAGGCTGATGTTTTACAGATAAAGTTATTATTTTCCTTGTTTCTTTTGGGTTGATTAATATAATGGTATTATTATAATCAAAAGGGAGGAATGTAATGGAAAATAATTCTTATATGCTTTGTATTGAGTGTTACTGTGTATAACCTGCAAATGACCGAGCTGCAAGGTACCACCCTGCCCTGTTTTCTTAAATTCCTCTTTACAATGGTGGGCTTGTTATAATGAGATAGGTGCACTTTAGGGGGGACAGGGTTAGGCTGGTATTTACGAGTGTGTCTGGGTAACCTCAACTGATGGTTGGGGAGGAAAGTTAGAAGAACAATCAATTATACCCAAAAACAGATGACGTGATGAGCGGGCAATATAACTGTGTGTTTTTGCTTCAGTGGTCAGAGCAACTCTGTATTCTGTACTGTGTTGTTCTCTCTTGCAAGATATTATTATTAAAGCCTCTTATCTCCTCACAAGAAAATAACTGACTCCCCAAATGCAAGTGTCAGGACAAATGATCAAACTTCTCCAAGCTTCAGTCTGCAGAGAAGTACAAGACAGGGTTGCTCACTTTCTCCCTCACTTTTTGCTATTTTCATCAAACCTTTAGCAGCTGCTATCAGACAAGATAGAAATATTAAAGACATCCAACCCCAAAATATTGAGCATAAAATAAGTCTTTATGCTGATGATGTATTACTTTTCCTTCAGAACTCACAAACGTCTCTCACTCACACGATCACACTCATAAATAAATTCTCAGCACTTTTTGACTACTCTATCAATTGGTCTAAGACCACAGTTCTGCCCATTAACTGTAGGGTCCAGAATATACCTGCGATCACTTTACAGTCAGGAAATATTAGATATTTAGGCATAAACATTTCCTCCAGGCTCTCAGAGCTAACAAAGCTAATTTATGTGCAATTATTAAAGACAGTAGAGGACAATCTCTCTCGTTGGAAGTCCTTACCTATATCACTTATGGGGAGTGTTACAACCATTAAAATGATGATACTACCAAAAGTTAACTGTTTTGTTCTCAATGATCCCCATAAAACCAACCTTCTACTTGGTTTAAGTCACTAGATTCATGCATCTCCAAATTTCTGTGGAAAAACAAACCACCACGTATTAGTTTAAAAACCCTACAGAAGACCAAGGACAGTGGTGGATTAGATTTACCTAATTTTCAGCACTATTCCTTAGCCAATAGGTTACGGTATATATCAAAATGGTTTAAACCTAGCCCAATAGATGAACATGGATAAATATAGAACAAGCATTGTGTGATAATCTGGAAATCTCTGACCTGCCACTTATTAGTCAAAACGTAAAAAATCACAAATGTTTCAAAAGCATTAACATCAGCACCTCTCTGACAGCCTGGTGGGAATTTCTTAAAATAACAAAGTCTTCACTTGTCCCGTGTAAGCTTACACCCATCTGGAACAATCCTGACATCCTGCAAAACCAAAAAATGCTAAACTTTACTCTATGGAAGATCAAAGGAATCAAACATCTGGAACATATAATCCAAAATGGACATTTTATTTCATTTGATGAGCTCATATCACAACATGAGATAGGCAGCAATAAATTCCTAGAATATCAACAACTTAAGTCTATAATAACAAAGAAATATATCCTCCACCAACCAGACTTACAACTCCCGATTAGGGTAGCAGAATTTCTAAGCATCTGCACCCCAAAACTACTATCAAAAATATATAAATTATTGTCTAAGATAGATGACACAATGTCTCTACCGTCCTCAAAATGGGAGGCAGATTTATCCATCAGTTCTAGTCATAGCTTCTGGCCACAAATATGTTTGAACACCTTCAGAATGACTCAAAATCCTAATTTACAGCTCATACAATACAAAATTCTTCATAGAACACACTATACAGGACAAAGGATGTTCAGGATGGGTCTAACACACTCAAACATCTGCTCACATTGCACAGATAACACACCTGATGATTATGCACATGCTTTGTGGTTTTGTGCGCCTGTCCAGAAGTTCTGGCTTGAAGTCTGTGCGGACCTGTCAACATGGCTAAAGTGTAGCATTCCTGCATGCCCCACACTGTGCATACTGGGTGACTTAGACAACATCAACGTGGAATTTAGCTTAGCACACATGATCCTCACAGTGTTATGTATAGCAAAGAAAACTATTCTCATGAACTGGAAAGCAAAGAACAATCTGTGTATTAACCAGTTTAGAAATCGCTCTGGGCGGTTGGGTGTGTGCTGGGGGGGGCTGTGTGGCTTCGGGCGTCTGGTGGTCTCTCGGGTCGTGGGGACCGGGTTGGTCATTGCTGGGGGGGACTGTGTGTCGGGCTTGGAGGGCAGTTTTGGGGGCTTGCGGTTGGGGCTGTCTTGCGGTGTGGGGCGGGGTCCCTTAGGGGCCTTGGGGTGGTGGCTGCTGGCTCTGTACCGGGTGACCGGGCCGCTCTGGCGTGGGTGGTGGAGCTGGGCCTGGACCTGGTGGCTTGCCGCTGCCTTGCGCCCGGGGCGGGGCCCTGCCTGTGCCTGGGGGGTCTGGGTTGCCCTGGACATGCCACAGTATGCGTGGGTTGGTGCAGGTCCTGGTGCCGGCCTTGTTGCTCTGGGAACTCCAAGGTGTCCGCAGGTGGTTGTTTTTTTTAGGGTGTTGGGGCGTGCGGTGAGGAGGAGGGGGTCTGTATGGGGGTGTGCTTTTCCCCAGTTGGGGGGGGGGCTGGGGGGGCCTGGGTGATGGTGGGTCTCAGGCCCGGGCTGCTGCGACTGGTGTAACCGGGTGATTTGTTTGTTTGTTTGTTTGATTTTTGTTGTTGTTTGTTTGTTTTTGTAGAGGTCCTCCGGGGTGGGGTTGGGTTGAGTGGGGTGGGGCGGGATGGGTTCCTTCTGGGGGTACAGTAGCTCCCGGAATATGGTGACTGCAGGCCCCGAGCCTGGTGGACATCAGGCCCTCCGGCCCTGTGTTGGGTCCCAGGTAGCGGGGATGCCTATTGCAGCCAGTCTCTGGCTGCCCTCTCTGAGGTGGGAGGGACAAGGAGGATGAATTAATTATTCTGCTAGTATATATATTGTAAACATAAACAATAAACATTTATAAAACTTCCCTTGGCAAAGCAAATCTGTTTGGCATAAAGGTATTCAGACTACAATTCTAGTGCAGCAAGTTCAAGAATGTGTGTGTGTATGGGTGTATGTGTGCGAACGTGTGTGAGTTTGTGTGTGTGAGAGTTTAAAGAACCTGTTATCCACAGGCAGGTCTTAACTAGTATGGCACGGGTCCAGCCTGTCTCATCTTTTTTGGAAGGTTCAGCGCTCGGCCGTAACCCTTCTGTCTGTTTGGACTCTCACATACATTCGGTTAATCATAGAAAAACGAGAACAAAACTTTTTAGCCCCTTAAATTCATAAAACAGACATGGTGCAGTTATTTCCATTCTAGAAAATAAGAGTAATCACCACCATTCCTATAAATTCTGGATATTCTAACAATCTGAATCTTTTTTAAATGTTCGATGAAGCCCTTTGCTGTTCTGTTTAGAGACTCAGCTGATCATAAACCAAGTTTTGCTCTTGAACCAAGCTTCTAAACTCTTCACCTTTTTCATTTCTCAGTTAGTATTCACTTTAAAACTGATTAAAAGAAAAATTAAATGAATGCCTATCAACAAATGTGGGATCTAAACTCTAGTGCTTCCTCTAAAATAATTTCCTTTCTCAATTCAGAAATGTGTGTGTGTAAGTCACAACACCCGTGACACCAAAACGGCTTTCTTTTCTCTCTTTTCTCTACACTCTGCACTGTGAGCACACACAACAAATCAGAAAGGCTTTTTTCTCCCTTTTCTACATTATGGACTGTGGGGACACAAAACCGCTCTCTCTTTTTTTTTTTGGATTGTGTGCCAGGGCGTTGTCTCACGTATTAGATTATGCTTAAGATACGAATGGGTTTATCAGTCACATCAGAATCCATACATACTGATCCTCCCGTAATAAAATGGTCGGATCTTATCAAACACACTTTGTTTCTTGTGACAAGTCAGCCAAACAGCGTATACACGTCAAGACACTGAATCAAGTTTGCCACAAGAACTCATAAGTTTGGCAGTATTGCTCTGCCGTCAGCAATCATACACCCATTTTATTTTCATGAGACATGTGCAGGCACCTGTTCATCTACTGTTCTATCACTATGAATTAGTTTATCTATTATCAATAAGGATACTTCTACAACTACTATCAAAGTATGTCCGGACTTCTTATGTTGTCAGTTGCTATATATGAATAAGTGGGTTGCTACTGAAAAGCATTAAGCATGTCACACAGCCCAAACATATAACATTTCAGGACACACCACACAGTTAATAACCACAGTGAAGCATGTCAAAGCCCAAACATGTAACATTCAACAGGACACTTACACAACACATTCAAATCAAACAGTCAGACAACATACAAGAACCTATACCCCAGCCGGCATTGCTCCCTGCCTATTTTCCTACAACTCACTATGTGTGCGCACACCTTTATTCACAAACTCTTCAACTTATACTCTTTTACCGAAGCTGCTACAGCTCGATTGGCCAAATACCCTTAGATCCTATTTCGGTGAATTTGACATCTGCCTTGCATGTAACAGATTAGCGGTTTAGCAGTTTAAATTTAGTTTGAGTGAAGGAATTCATTTTATAGCAAAATCCAAAATCGTGAAGAACTCATGGAAGTAAGCTTATTCTCGGATTCTTGAAACTTTAGATTTGCTCTTTCTTTTACTGCAAAGTACAACGTTGAGCAGCACTAATGAGTTGTTTCTATTTTTGGCAGGCTTTACCTTTGCGGATGAAGCCCTTTCTGTCTGTGCAAAAGAAATCTTGTTACTGTGCAGAGTGACTTCTCTGAGTAGAGTCGCCTTACTTGTTGCGACTGTGCCGATGTTCGAAGCTGGAGTGCAAAGTTGTTGCTTGAATGGTGCTCGCTGAAGCGTGCGGTAGTGTAAAGTTATACCATTTAAAAGGGCTGAAGAGTGCTCAGTGCAGCGGGTGGGCGGAGGTGCAAAGTGACACTATGGCCATAAAAAGAACACCGCTACAAGTGCGCATTGTGCCAGGAAGGGCCCTCGAACGTGAACCAGTGGACAGTTATCGCTTCTCGGCCTTTTGGCTAAGATCAAGTGTAGTATCTGTACTTATCAGTTTAATGTCTGATGTGTCCTCTATGCAAGGACTACATATTAAATGGATTTGTATCAATAGGAGTTGAAAAAGGAGCTTGCTCCGTTCACTCCAAGCATCGACCCGGTACTGCAGTGCCGCTGGGAACGGTGCGCTCTCCTCTGCTCTTGTGAAAAAGCAAACAGCGGTGCAGGATGGAAGTTTCTTTTAATCTGCTGAGAAAAGAGAGTGAATGCGAAGCAGACTTTAACACGGCTCTGGGAGCGAGCCGTGTGCGGGCTAACCGGGAGAATTGCTTGAAAGAAATGCGACACCGAATGAGCGGTCAGAACAAAGCCTCAATACGGTGTTCCTGTGGTGTTTTTATAAAAAAAAAGGTGTGAATGCCCCATAGAAAACTAAAAGGTGGAGCGGAAGTGTTCGGCTGCAAGAAGGTGTGAATGTCCGACTATATTTGGTGAAAAGCAGGTGAAGCAAGGTCTGAATGCCCAACCTTACATCATCAAAAGCGAGATCAGAGGTTTTTGGCTGCAAGAAGGCCATAGTTTGCCAAAAGCGGGTAAGGTGCGAATGACCGACTAAATATCAACAAAAGTGGGGGCGGAGGTCTTCGGATGCAAGTGGGTGTGAATATCCCACCATACAAGTATGGTGGAGAGGAAGCTGTGAATGGCCGACCATAGTTTGCAAAAAGCGGGTGAGAAAAGGTGCGAATGTCCAACCATACATGATCAAAACAGGGAGCGGAGGTGTTTGGCTGCGACAAGGTGTGAATGTCCACCCATAATTAATGAAAAGCGGGCAACAAGTAGGTTCGAATGCCCAACCATACATCATCAAAAGCAGGAGTGGATGTGTTCGGCTACAAGAAGGTTTGAATGTCCGAGCATAGTTTGTAATAAGCGGGTAAGAAAAGGTTCGAATGCCCGAACATACACCATCAAAAGAGGGAGCGGAGGTGTTCCGCTGTAAGACGGTGTGAATGTCCGACCATATTTGGTAAAAAGTGGGTATGAAAAGGTTCGAATGCCCAAATTCGGCTGCAAAAAACTGTGTTCGGCTGCAAAAAGGTGTGAATGTTTGACTAAAGTTTGTAAAAAGCGGTTAAGACAAGGTGCGAATGCCTGACAATGTATGATCAAAAGCGGAAGAAGAGGTGTTCAGCTGCAAGAAGGTCTAAATGTCCATCATTAATTGCTAGAAAACATGAAAGAAAATTTTCGAAAATCAATCCGCACATGATCATAAGTGGGAGAGGAGGTGTTCAGCTGCAAGAAGGTGTGAATGTCCTACCATAATTGCTGAAAAATGTGTTAGAAACGGTAAGAATGCTGGACCATACATCATCAAAAGCTAGAGAGGTGGTGTTCGGTTGCAAGTAGGTGTGAGTGTCTGACTAAAGTTGAAATATATTAACAAAAGCGGGAGGAGAGGTCTTCGGATGAGTGGTTGAGAATTTTCAACTATAATCTATAAAATGCGGTGAAAAAAAAGGTGTGATAGAAACCTAAAAGGTGGAGCGGAAGTGTTCGGCTGCAAGAAGGTGTGAATGTCCGTCTATAGTTGGTGAAAAGCAGGAAAAGCAAGGTCTTATTGCCCAATCTTACATCATCAAAAGCGAGATCAGAGGTGTTTGGCTGCAAGAAAACGGGTAAGGTGTGAATGACCGACTAAATATCAACAAAAGTGGGGGCGGAAGTCTTCGGATGCAAGTGGGTGTGAGTATCCCACCATACAAGTATGGTGGAGAGGAAGCTGTGAATGGCCGACCATAGTTTGCAAAAAGCGGGTGAGAAAAGGTGCGAATGTCCAACCATACATGATCAAAACAGGGAGCGGAGGTGTTTGGCTGCGACAAGGTGTGAATGTCCACCCATAATTAATGAAAAGCGGGCAACAAGTAGGTTCGAATGCCCAACCATACATCATCAAAAGCAGGAGTGGATGTGTTCGGCTACAAGAAGGTTTGAATGTCCGAGCATAGTTTGTAAAAAGCGGGTAAGAAAAGGTTCGAATGCCCGAACATACACCATCAAAAGAGGGAGCGGAGGTGTTCCGCTGTAAGACGGTGTGAATGTCCGACCATATTTGGTAAAAAGTGGGTATGAAAAGGTTCGAATGCCCAAATTCGGCTGCAAAAAACTGTGTTCGGCTGCAAAAAGGTGTGAATGTTTGACTAAAGTTTGTAAAAAGCGGGTAAGACAAGGTGCGAATGCCTGACAATGTATGATCAAAAGCGGAAGAAGAGGTGTTCAGCTGCAAGAAGGTCTAAATGTCCATCATTAATTGCTAGAAAACATGAAAGAAAATTTTCGAAAATCAATCCGCACATGATCATAGGTGGGAGAGGAGGTGTTCAGCTGCAAGAAGGTGTGAATGTCCTACCATAATTGCTGAAAAATGTGTTAGAAACGGTAAGAATGCCGGACCATACATCATCAAAAGCTAGAGAGGTGGTGTTCGGTTGCAAGTAGGTGTGAGTGTCTGACTAAAGTTGAAATATATTAACAAAAGCGGGAGGAGAGGTCTTCGGATGAGTGGTTGAGAATTTTCAACTATAATCTATAAAATGCGGTGAAAAAAAAGGTGTGATAGAAACCTAAAAGGTGGAGCGGAAGTGTTCGGCTGCAAGAAGGTGTGAATGTCCGTCTATAGTTGGTGAAAAGCAGGAAAAGCAAGGTCTTATTGCCCAATCTTACATCATCAAAAGCGAGATCAGAGGTGTTTGGCTGCAAGAAAACGGGTAAGGTGTGAATGACCGACTAAATATCAACAAAAGTGGGGGCGGAGGTCTTCGGATGCAAGTGGGTGTGAATATCCCACCATACAAGTATGGTGGAGAGGAAGCTGTGAATGGCCGACCATAGTTTGCAAAAAGCGGGTGAGAAAAGGTGCGAATGTCCAACCATACATGATCAAAACAGGGAGCGGAGGTGTTTGGCTGCGACAAGGTGTGAATGTCCACCCATAATTAATGAAAAGCGGGCAACAAGTAGGTTCGAATGCCCAAACATACATCAACAAAAGCAGGAGTGGATGTGTTTGGCTACAAGAAGGTTTGAATGTCCGAGCATAGTTTGTAAAAAGCGGGTAAGAAAAGGTGCGAATGCCCGAACATACACCATCAAAAGAGGGAGCGGAGGTGTTTCGCTGTAAGATGGTGCGAATGTCCGACCATAGTTGGTAAAAAGCGGGTAAGAAAAGGTTCGAATGCCCGAACATACACCATCAAAAGAGGGAGCGGAGGTGTTCCGCTGTAAGACGGTGTGAATGTCCGACCATATTTGGTAAAAAGTGGGTATGAAAAGGTTCGAATGCCCAAATTCGGCTGCAAAAAACTGTGTTCGGCTGCAAAAAGGTGTGAATGTTTGACTAAAGTTTGTAAAAAGCGGGTAAGACAAGGTGCGAATGCCTGACAATGTATGATCAAAAGCGGAAGAAGAGGTGTTCAGCTGCAAGAAGGTCTAAATGTCCATCATTAATTGCTAGAAAACATGAAAGAAAATTTTCGAAAATCAATCCGCACATGATCATAGGTGGGAGAGGAGGTGTTCAGCTGCAAGAAGGTGTGAATGTCCTACCATAATTGCTGAAAAATGTGTTAGAAACGGTAAGAATGCCGGACCATACATCATCAAAAGCTAGAGAGGTGGTGTTCGGTTGCAAGTAGGTGTGAGTGTCTGACTAAAGTTGAAATATATTAACAAAAGCGGGAGGAGAGGTCTTCGGATGAGTGGTTGAGAATTTTCAACTATAATCTATAAAATGCGGTGAAAAAAAAGGTGTGATAGAAACCTAAAAGGTGGAGCGGAAGTGTTCGGCTGCAAGAAGGTGTGAATGTCCGTCTATAGTTGGTGAAAAGCAGGAAAAGCAAGGTCTTATTGCCCAATCTTACATCATCAAAAGCGAGATCAGAGGTGTTTGGCTGCAAGAAAACGGGTAAGGTGTGAATGACCGACTAAATATCAACAAAAGTGGGGGCGGAGGTCTTCGGATGCAAGTGGGTGTGAATATCCCACCATACAAGTATGGTGGAGAGGAAGCTGTGAATGGCCGACCATAGTTTGCAAAAAGCGGGTGAGAAAAGGTGCGAATGTCCAACCATACATGATCAAAACAGGGAGCGGAGGTGTTTGGCTGCGACAAGGTGTGAATGTCCACCCATAATTAATGAAAAGCGGGCAACAAGTAGGTTCGAATGCCCAAACATACATCAACAAAAGCAGGAGTGGATGTGTTTGGCTACAAGAAGGTTTGAATGTCCGAGCATAGTTTGTAAAAAGCGGGTAAGAAAAGGTGCGAATGCCCGAACATACACCATCAAAAGAGGGAGCGGAGGTGTTTCGCTGTAAGATGGTGCGAATGTCCGACCATAGTTGGTAAAAAGCGGGTAAGAAAAGGTTCGAATGCCCGAATATATACCATCAAAAGCGGAAGCGGAGGTGTTCGGCTGCAAGAAGGTGTGAACGTCCGACCACAGTTTGTAAAAAGCAGTTAAGAAAAGGTTCGAATATCCAACCAAACATAATCAAAAGTGGGAGGAGAGCTGTTCGACTGCAAGTAGGTGTGAATGTCCACCCATAATTCCTGAAAAATGGGTAAGAAAAGGTGCGAATATCCAACCATACATCATCAAAAGAAGAAATGGATGTGTTCTGCTACAAGAAGGTTTGAATGTCCGAACATAGTTTGTAAAAAGTGGGTAAGAAAAAGTTCGAATGCCCGAACATACACCATCAAAAGAGGGAGCGGAGGTGTTCCGCTGTAAGACGGTGTGAATGTCCGAGCATAATTGGTAAAAAGCGGGTAAGAAAAGGTTAAAATACCCGACTCTACACAATCAATAGCGGGAGCGGAGTTGTTCGGCTAAAAGAAGGTGTGAAAGTCCGACCATGGTTTGTAAAAAGCGGGTAAGAAAAGGTTCGAATGCCAAAATATACACCATCAAAAGCGGAATCCGAGGTGTTCGGCTGCAAGTAGGTGTGAATGTCAGATCATAATTTGCAAAAAGCTGATGAGAAAGGTGTGAATGACCGACAATAATTGCTGAAAAATGTGTTAGAAAAGGTAAGAATGCCGGACCATTCATCATCAAAAGCGGGAGAAGAGGTGTTCCGCTGTAAGATGGTGTGAATGTCCGACCATAGTTGGTAAAAAGCGGGTAAGAAAAGGTTCGAATGCCCGAATATATACCATCAAAAGCGGAAGCGGAGGTGTTCAGCTGCAAGAAGGTGTGAACGTCCGACCAAAGTTTGTAAAAAGCAGTTAAGAAAAGGTTCGAATATCCAACCAAACATAATCAAAAGTGGGAGCAGAGCTGTTCGACTGCAAGTAGGTTTGAATGTCCACCCATAATTCCTGAAAAATGGGTAAGAAAAGGTGCGAATGCCCAACCATACATCATCAAAAGAAGAAGTGGTGGTGTTCTGCTACAAGAAGGTTTGAATGTCCGACCATAGTTTGTAAAAAGTGGGTAAGAAAAAGTTTGAATGCCCGAACATACACCATCAAAAGAGGGAGCGGAGGTGTTCCGCTGTAAGACGGTGTGAATGTCCGACCATAATTGGTAAAAAGCGGGTAAGAAAAGGTTAAAATACCCGACTGTACACAATCAATAGCGGGAGCGGAGTTGTTCGGCTACAAGAAGGTGTGAAAGTCCGACCATGGTTTGTAAAACGCGGGTAAGACAAGGTGCGAATGCCCGACAATGTATGATCAAAAGAGGGAGCGGAGGTGTTCGGCTGCAAGGTCTGAATTTCCAACCATAATTTGTAAACACTGTTGAAGAAAAGCCTCGAAAGCCCGACTATACACCATCAAAAGCGGGAGCGGAGGTGTTCAGCTGCAAGAAGGTCTGAATGTCCATCAATAATTACTGAAAAATGGGTAAGAAAAGGTGTGAATGACCAACTATACATCATCAAAAGCAGAAGTGGATGTGTTCGGCCATAAGAAGGTTTGAATGTCCGACCATAGTTTGTAAAAGGCGGGTAAGAAAAGGTTCGAATGCCCGAACATACACAATCAAAAGAGGGAGTGGAGGTGTTTCGCTGCAAGAAGGTGTGAATGTCCGAGCATAGTTTGTAAAAAGTGGGTAAGAAAAAGTTCGAATGCCAGAACATACACCATCAAAAGAGGGAGCGGAGGTGTTCCGCTGTAAGAAGGTGTGAATGTCCGACCATAGTTTGTAAAAAGCGGGTAAGAAAAGGTTAAAATACCCGACTCTACACAATCAATAGCGAGAGCGGAGTTGTTCGGCTAAAAGAAGGTGTGAAAGTCCGACCATGGTTTGTAAAAAGCGGGTAAGAAAAGGTTCGAATGCCAAAATATACACCATCAAAAGCGGAAGCCGAGGTGTTCGGCTGCAAGTACGTGTGAATGTCAGATCATAATTTGCAAAAAGCTGATGAGAAAGGTGTGAATGACCGACAATAATTGCTGAAAAATGTGTTAGAAAAGGTAAGAATGCCGGACCATTCATCATCAAAAGCGGGAGAAGAGGTGTTCGGCTGCAAGAAGCTGTGAATGTCCAGCCATAATTACTGAAAAACGGGTAAGAAAAGGTAGTTTTGCCAGACCATAAATGATCAAAACAGGGAGCGGAGGTGTTCCGCTGAAAGAAGGTGTGAATGTCCGACCATAATTGGTAAAAAGCGGGTAAGAAAAGGTTAAAATACCCGACTGTACACAACCAATAGCGGTACCGGAGTTGTTTGGCTACTAAAAGGTGTGAAAGTCCGACCATGGTTTGTAAAAAGCGGGTAAGAAAAGGTGTGAATGCCGGACAATGTATGATCAAAAGAGGAAACAGAGGTTTTCGGCTGCAAGAAGGTCTAAATGTCCAACCGTAATTTGTAAAAACCGGGGAAGAAAAGGCTCGGAAGCCCGACTATACACCATCAAAAGCGGGTGCAGAGGGGTTCAGCTGCAAGAAGGTCTGAATGTCCATCAATAATTGCTAGAAAACATGAAAAAAATTTTTCGAATATCCAACCGCACATGATCATAAGTGGGAGAGGAGGTGTTCAGCTGCAACAAGGTGTGAATGTCCACCCATAATTCCTCAAAAATGGGTAAAAAAAAAAGGTGCGAATGCCCAACATACATCATCAAAAGCAGGACTGGATGTGTTCGGCTACAAGAAGGTTTGAATGTCCGAACATAGTTTGTAAAAAGCGGGTAAGAAAAGGTTCGAATGCCCAACCATACATCATCAAAAGCAGGACTGGATGTGTTCGGCTACAAGAAGGTTTGAATGTCCGAGCATAGTTTGTAAAAAGCGGGTAAGAAAAGGTTCGAATGCCCAACCATACATCATCAAAAGCCGGTGTGAATGTCAGATCATAATTTGCAAAAACCTGATGAGAAATGGTGAGAATGCCTGACTATACACCATCAAATGCGGGAGCGGAGGTGTTCGGCTGTGAGTAGGTGTGAATGTCCAACCATACCTGCTGAAAAATATGACAAAGCAGTTTTCACTTGGTTCTAGTGAAGGAATTCATTTTATATCAAAATCCGAAATTGTGTAGAACTCGTGGAAATAAGTTTATTCTTTGATTCCTAAAGGTTTAATGTTATTCTTTGGTATACTGCAAAGTAATACTTTCTATTTTGTTGAAACCGATTCAGACATAGATGAATATGAAGGACAAAGCAGTTTTAACTTGGTTTGAGTGAAGGAATTCATTTTATATCAAAATCCGAAATTGTGTAGAACTCGTCAATCGACGCTTATTCTCGGATTCCTGAAAAGGTTTAGAGTTGTTCTTTCCTATCCTGCAAAGTACAACGTTCTTTTTTTGTTTAAAGCTATTTAGACATGGATAAATATGAAGGACAAAGCAGTTCCTTCTGTGGGTACAGTAGCTCCCGGAATATGGTGACTGCAGGCCCTGAGCCTGGTGGACATAAGGCCCTCCTGCCCTGTGTTGGGTCCCAGGTTGCGGGGATGCCTATTGCAGCCAGTCTCTGGCTGCCCTCTCCGGCGTGGGAGGGACCAGGCGGATGAATTAATTATTCTGCTAGTTTATATATTTTAAACATAAACAATAAACATTTATAAAACTTCCCTTGGCAAGGCAAATCTGTTTGGCATAAAAGGTATGCAGACTACAATTCTGCTGCCATAATGCACAACTCTGGATTTTGATATAAAATGAATTCCATCACTCAAACCAAGTTAAAACTGCTTTGTCCTTCATATTTATCCATGTCATAATAGCTTTAAAGAAAAAAAGAACGTTGTACTTTGCAGGATAGGAAATAACAACACTAAACCTTTAGGAATCCGAGAATAATCTTATTTTCACGAGTTCTACACAATTTCGGATTTTGATATAAAATGAATTCCTTCACTCAAACCAAGTTAAAACTGCTTTGTCCTTCATATTTATCCATGTCTAAATAGCTTTAAACAAAAAAAGAACGATGTGCTTTGCAGGATAGGAAAGAACAACTCTAAACCTTTTCAGGAATCCGAGAATATGCGTCGATTGACGAGTTCTACACAATTTCGGATTTTGATATAAAATGAATTCCTTCACTCAAACCAAGTTAAAACTGCTTTGTCCTTCATATTTATCCATGTCTGAATAGCTTTAAACAAAAAAGAACGTAGTACTTTGCAGGATAGGAAAGAACAACACTAATTTTTTTCATGAATCCGATAATAAGCTTCTTTTCACGAGTTCTACACAATTCCGGATTTTGATATAAAATGAATTCCTTCAATCAAACCAAGTTAAAACTGCTTTTGTCCTTAATATTTATCCATGTCTGAATAGGTTTCAACAAAAAAGAAAGTATTACTTTGCAGTATACCAAAGAACAACACTAAACCTTTAGTAATCCGAGAATAAGCTTCTTTTCACCAGTTCTACACAATTTAGGATTTTGATATAAAATGAATTCCTTCACTCAAACCAAGTTAAAACTGCTTTGTCCTTCATATTTATCCATGTCTGAATCGGTTTCAACAAAATAGAAAGTATTACTTTGCATTATACCAAAGAACAACACTAAACCTTTAGGAATCCGAGAATAAACTTATTTCCACGAGTTCTACACAATTTCGGATTTTGATATAAAATGAATTCCTTCACTCAAACCAAGTGAAAACTGCTTTGTCATATTTTTCAGCAAGTATGGTCGGACATTCACATCTACTCACAGCTGAACACCTCCGCTCCCGCATTTGATGGTGTATAGTCGGGCATTCTCACCATTTATCATCAGGTTTTTAAATTATGATCTGACATTCACACCTGCTTTTGATGTTGTATGGTTGGGCATTCGCACCTTTTTTTATCCATTTTTCAGGAATTATGGGTGGACATTCACACCTTCTTGTAGCTGAACACCTCCTCTCCCGCATATGATTGTGTGCGGTTTGATATTCAAAAAATTTTCTTTCATGTTTTCTAGAAATTATTGATGGACATTGAGACCTTCTTGCAGCTGAACACCTCTGCTCCCGCTTTTGATGGTGTATAGTCGGGCTTTCGAGCCTTTTCTTCCCCGGTTTTTACAAATTATGGTTGGACATTTAGACCTTCTTGCAGCCGAAAACCTCCGTTCCCTCTTTTGATCATACATTGTCCGGCATTCGCACCTTTTCTTACCCGCTTTTTACAAACCATGGTCGGACTTTCACACCTTTTAGTAGCCAAACAACTCCGCTCCCGCTATTGATTGTGTACAGTCGGGTATTTTAACGTTTTCTTACCCGCTTTTTACCAATTATGGTCGGACATTCACACCTTCTTACAGCGGAACACCTCCGCTCCCTGTTTTGATCATTTATGGTCTGGCAATACTACCTTTTCTTACCCATTTTTGAGTAATTATGGCTGGACATTCACAGCTTCTTGCAGCCGAACACCTCTTCTCCTGCTTTTGATGATGACTGGTCCGGCATTCTTACCTTTTCTAACACATTTTTCAGCAAGTATTGTCGGTCATTCACACCTTTCTCATCAGCTTTTTGCAAATTATGATCTGACATTCACACCTACTTGCAGCTGAACACCTCGGCTTCCGCTTTTGATGGTGTATATTTTGGCATTCGAACCTTTTCTTACCCGCTTTTTACAAACCATGGTCGGACTTTCACACCTTCTTTTAGCCGAACAACTCCGCTCCCGCTATTGATTGTGTAGAGTCGGGTATTTTAACCTTTTCTTACCCGCTTTTTACCAACTATGGTCGGACATTCACACCTTCTTGCAGCGAAACACCTCCGCTCCCTCTTTTGATTGTGTATGTTCGGTCATTCGAACCTTTTCTTACCCGCCTTTTACAAACTATGGTCGGACATTCAAACCTTCTTGTGGCCGAACACTTCCACTTCTGCTTTTGATGATGTATAGTTGGGCATTCACACCTTTTCTTACCCATTTTTCAGTAATTATTGGTGGACATTCAGACCTTCTTGCAGCTGAACACCTCCGCTCCCGCTTTTGATGGTGTATAGTCGGGCTTTCGAGGCATTTCTTCAACGGTGTTTACAAATTATGGTTGGAAATTCAGACCTTGCAGCCGAACAACTCCGCTCCCTCTTTTGATCATACATTGTCGGGTATTCGCACCTTGTCTTACCCGCGTTTTACAAACCATGGTCGGACTTTCACACCTTCTTGTAGCCGAACAACTCCGCTCCCGCTATTGATTGTGTACAGTCGGGTTTTTTAACCTTTTCTTACCCGCTTTTTACCAACTATGGTCGGACATTCGCAGCATCTTACAGCGGAACACCTCCGCTCCCTCTTTTGATGGTGTATGTTCGGGCATTCGAAGTTTTTCTTACCCACTTTTTACAAACTATGGTCGGACATTCAAACCTTCTTGTAGCAGAACACATCCACTTCTTCTTTTGATGATGTATGGTTGGGCATTCGCACCTTTTGTTACCCATTTTTCAGGAATTATTGGTGGACATTCACACCTACTTGCAGTCGAACAGCTCTGCTCCCACTTTTGATTATGTTTGGTTGGATATTCGAACCTTTTCTTAACTGCTTTTTACAAACTTTGGTCGGATGTTCACACCTTCTTGCAGCCGAACACCTCCGCTTCCTCTTTTGATGGTATATATTCGGGCATTCGCACCTTTTCTTACCCGCTTTTTACAAACTATGGTCGGACATTCAAACCTTGTAGCCGAAAACCTCCACTCCCTCTTTTGATCATACTTTGTCGGGCATTCGCACCTTTTCTTACCCGCTTTTTACAAACTATGCTCGGACATTCAAACCTTCTTGTAGCCAAACACATCCACTCCTGCTTTTGTTGATGTATGGTTGGGCATTCGAACCTACTTGTTGCCCGCTTTTCATTAATTATGGGTGGACATTCACACCTTGTCGCAGCCAAACACCTCCGCTCCCTGTTTTGATCATGTATGGTTGGACATTCGCACCTTTTCTCACCCTATTTTTGCAAACTATGGTCGGTCATTCACAGCTTCCTCTCCACCATACTTGTATGGTGGGATATTCACACCCACTTGCATCCGAAGATCTCCGCCCCCACTTTTGTTGATATTTAGTCGGTCATTCACACCTTACCCGTTTTCTTGCCGCCAAACACCTCTGATCTCACTTTTGATGATGTAAGATTGGGCATTCAGACCTTGCTTTTCCTGCTTTTCACCAACTATAGATGGACATTCACACCTTCTTGCAGCCGAACACTTCCGCTCCACCTTTTAGGTTTCTATCACACCTTTTTTTTCACCGCATTTTATAGATTATGGTCGGAAATTCTCAACCACTCATCCGAAGACCTCTCCTCCCGCTTTTGTTAATATATTTGAACTTTAGTCAGACATTCACACCTACTTGCAGCCGAACACCACCTCTCTAGCTTTTGATGATGTATGGTCCGGCATTCTTACCGTTTCTAACACATTTTTCAGCAATTATGGTAGGACATTCACACCTTCTTGCAGCTGAACACCTCCTCTCCCACTTATGATCATGTGCGGATTGATTTTCGAAAATTTTCTTTCATGTTTTCTAGCAATTAATGATGGACATTTAGACCTTCTTGCAGCTGAACACCTCCGCTCCCGCTTTTGATCATACATTGTCAGGCATTCGCACCTTGTCTTACCCGCTTTTTACAAACTTTAGTCAAACATTCACACCTTTTTGCAGCCGAACACAGTTTTTTGCAGCCGAATTTGGGCATTCAAACCTTTTCATACCCACTTTTTACCAAATATGGTCGGACATTCACACAGTCTTACAGCGGAACACCTCCGCTCCCTCTTTTGATGGTGTTTGTTCGGGCATTCGAACCTTTTCTTACCCGCTTTTTACAAACTATGCTCAGACATACAAACCTTCTTGTAGCCGAACACATCCACTCCTGCTTTTGATGATGTATGGTTGGGCATTCGAACCTACTTGTTGCCCGCTTTTCATTAATTATGGGTGGACATTCACACCTTGTCGCAGCCAAACACCTCCGCTCCCTGTTTTGATCATGTATGGTTGGACATTCGCACCTTTTCTCACCCGCTTTTTGCAAACTATGGTCGGCCATTCACAGCTTCCTCTCCACCATACTTGTATGGTGGGATATTCACACCCACTTGCATCCGAAGACCTCCGCCCTCACTTTTGTTGATATTTAGTCGGTCATTCGCACCTTACCCGCTTTTGGCAAACTATCGCCTTCTTGCAGCCAAAAACCTCTGATCTCGCTTTTGATGATGTAAGGTTGGGCATTCAGACCTTGCTTCACCTGCTTTTCACCAAATATAGTCGGACATTCACACCTTCTTGCAGCCGAACACTTCCGCTCCACCTTTTAGTTTTCTATGGGGCATTCACACCTTTTTTTTTATAAAAACACCACAGGAACACCGTATTGAGGCTTTGTTCTGACCGCTCATTCGGTTCGCGTTTCTTTCAAGCAATTCTCCTGGTTAGCCCGCACTCGGCTCGCTCCCAGAGCCGTGTTAAAGTCTACTTCGCATTCACTCTCTTTTCTCAGCAGACTAAAAGAAACTTCCATCCTGCTCCGCTGTTTGCTTTTTCACAAGAGCAGAGGAGAGCGCACCGTTCCCAGCGGCACTGCAGTACCGGGTCGATGCTTGGAGTGAACGGAGCAAGTTCCTTTTTCAAATCCTATTTATAAAAATCCATTTAATATGTAGTCCTTGCATAGACATATCACATATTAAACTGATAAAAACAGATACTACACTTGATCTTAGCCAAAAGGCCGAGAAGCGATATCTGTCCACTGGTTCACGTCCGAGGGCCCTTCCTGGCACAATGCGCACTTGTAGCGGTGTTCTTTTTATGGCCATAGTGTCACTTTGCACCTCCACCCACCCGCTGCACTGAGCACTCTTCAACCCTTTTAAATGGTATAACTTTACACTACCGCATGCTCCAGCGAGCACCATTCAAGCAACAACTTTGCACTCCAGCTTTGAACATCGGCACAGTCGCAACAAGTAAGACGACTCTACTCAGAGAAGTCACTCTGCACAGTAACAAGATTTCTTTTGCACAGACAGAAAGGGCTTCATCCACAAAGGTAAAGCCTGCCAAAAATAGAAACAACTCATTAGTGCTGCTCAACGTTGTACTTTGCAGTAAAAGAAAGAGCAAATCTAAAGTTTCAGGAATCCGAGAATAAGCTTACTTTCTTCTTTCTTCTTTACGATTTTGGATTTTGCTATAAAATGAATTCCTTCACTCAAACTAAATTAAAACTGCTAAACCGCTAATCTGTTAAATGCAAGGCAGATGTCAAATTCACCGAAATAGGATCTAAGGGTATTTGGCCAATCGAGCTGTAGCAGCTTCGGTAAAAGAGTATAAGTTGAAGAGTTTGTGAATAAAGGTGTGCGCACACATAGTGAGTTGTAGGAAAATAGGCAGGGAGCAATGCCGGCTGGGGTATATGTTCTTGTATGTTGTCTGACTGTTTGATTTGAATATGTTGTGTAAGTGTCCTGTTGAATGTTACATGTTTGGGCTTTGACACGCTTCACTGTGGTTGTTAACTGTGTGGTGTGTCCTGAAATGTTATATGTTTGGGCTGTGTGACATGCCTAATGCTTTTCAGTAGCAACCCACTTATTCATATATAGCAACTGACAACATAAGAAGTCCGGACATCTTTGATAGTAGTTGTAGAAGTATCCTTATTGATAATAGATAAACTAATTCATAGTGATAGAACAGTAGATGAACAGGTGCCTGCACATGTCTCATGAAAATAAAATGGGTGTATGATTGCTGACGGCAGAGCAATACTGCCAAACTTATGAGTTCTTGTGGCAAACTTGATTCAGTGTCTTGACGTGTATACGCTGTTTCGCTGACTTGTCACAAGAAACAAAGTGTGTTTGATAAGATCCGACCATTTTATTACGGGAGGATCAGTATGTATGGATTCTGATGTGACTGATAAACCCATTCGTATCTTAAGCATAATCTAATACGTGAGACAACGCCCTGGCACACAATCAAAAAAAAAAAAAGAGAGAGCGGTTTTGTGTCCCCACAGTCCATAATGTAGAAAAGAGAGAAAAAAGCCTTTCTGATTTGGTGTGTGTGCTCACAGTGCAGAGTGTAGAGAAAAGAGAGAAAAGAAAGCCGTTTTGGTGTCACGGGAGTTGTGACTTAAACACACACATTTCTGAATTGAGAAAGGAAATTATTTTAGAGGAAGCACTAGAGTTTAGATCCCACATTTGTTGATAGGCATTCATTTAATTTTTCTTTTAATCAGTTTTAAAGTGAATACTAACTGAGAAATGAAAAAGGTGAAGAGTTTAGAAGCTTGGTTCAAGAGCAAAACTTGGTTTATGATCAGCTGAGTCTCTAAACAGAACAGCAAAGGGCTTCATCGAACATTTAAAAAAGATTCAGATTGTTAGAATATCCAGAATTTATAGAAATGGTGGTGATTACTCTTATTTTCTAGAATGGAAATAACTGCACCATGTCTGTTTTATGAATTTAAGGGGCTAAAAAGTTTTGTTCTCGTTTTTCTATGATTAACTATGTGAGAGTCCAAACAGACAGAAGGGTTACGGCCGAGCGCTGGACCTTCCAAAAAAGATGAGACAGGCTGGACCCGTGCCATACTAGTTAAGACCTGCCTGTGGATAACAGGTTCTTTAAACTCTCACAAACTCACACACGTTCGCACACATACACCCATACACACACACATTCTTGAACTTGCTGCAAGATTAAACCTTTGCATTAACTGACTCCAGCAACTCTGAGTCTCATTGAGAGACTTTTCTCAACAATTGGGTCCTCAAACCAGATCTCAACGTTTTTTTCGCTGTCCAGGGTCGGAGCTGAAACCGTGCACGGGGGAGTCCAGTAC